>NC_047134.1:19882496-20092496 GCF_009829125.3 Periophthalmus magnuspinnatus
AGCAAAATAGCTAAAAGCCTCTTTCCCGTCTCAGTTCTGGTGTGGCTCGTCCTTAGACTTATACAGTCATGTGATCTGGTATTAAATGTTCCAGTATCAATGATTAACAAGCAAGTGAGGTATTCTGGCAGGTTTTGAAGTAGTCCCTTATAGATAAATTTCATATAGTGCTGTTCTCTTCTAACAGATAGTGATGGCCAGCCCATTTTTTCATAGAGAAAGCAGTGATGGGTTTCAAATCCATCCCCTGTGATAAAACGAAGGGCAGAGAGAAATAGTGGATCCAACGGTTTCAAAGTAGAGGCTGAAATCACTAAAAACAAGTGGAAAAACACCATTTGCCTCATATGTGGTTTGTTAAGATTACATCAATGAGTGTGCCTTTATTTAAATTTGTAGGATCAGGTCTAGTCGGAACAGAAATTAATTGTGTGAGATTGAGGCCATTGCATAGGTCTGTCAAAGTTTTGGACTCTTTCTCCAGCCAGTTAATATTTATATCACCCATTATCAGGGCCTCATAATTTTCCAGTTTAGAAAGCATCATGAACAGATCATTAAGAACATTTTTAGGGGCTGAAGAGGCACAATAAATACCAGCAATAGCCAATTTTTTTATCAGGATCATTTGCATAACTAACAAACATAAACAGATATTCAAAATATTTAGGCTTTGAACAGGAGAATAGAAGATCCACAGACAGGTGATCTTTGACATAAATGGCAACGCCACCTCCTTTAGATTGCCTGTCACAATGAAAAATTTTATAATTTTCAATATTGATTTCCTCACCACTTATTTTGAGAGCCAGTTTTCAGAAAATATAAATATATCTGGGTCTGTTTGATTTGCCCAGACTTTAATGCAATCTAATTTAGATAAGATACTACATATGTATAATTCTCAGTCCCTTCCTTGTCTTGAAGTTTTGAATATCAACTATGCCTAGCTCCTTACGGATAATAGTTTTATTTGAGTTTGACTGGGATCAATTTGACGCTTGGTTTGTTAGTAATATTGATGTCAACCAAGTTACATGACTGATCATTTCTTTAATTTCTATGAAATATTCTATGTGAAATATGCACATTAATGTGTGATAATGCAGAATCTAAGCCGGTGGGCGCCGGTTTTGTCAAAGAGTCACCTGAGGCGCTCTTTATCCTATGTGTAAAGAGTCATTCATAAGGCCTGTTAGGTGAAGACTCCAGCGTTAGTTTGATATTTTCACTTGACAGTATTTTCCCGGATACTGGTCTTGACCAGTACCAGTATTGCATATAAAGCATTATAGACATAGCAAAACAGCAGACAATACAACAGATAATAAATATTATTTTATTAAATATTGTACAGTACCTGTACAATTCAAAATGTTTTACTGAACACATTGTGAACTTGAACATCCAAAATATAGCCACGTGCTCTGCTCATAACAAAGTCAGAAGAGGACACCAGAAAAACTAAGGTAGAATTGGATATAACCATCCATCATATAATGAGAGAATTGCTTTACGTTAAGGCTGAGTAGATCGTAGATTGTCCTCACTGCTATGAAATGTACAATCTGGACTATTTACACTTAGGACGTAGGAATCTAATGCAAGCCCTTAATTGACAAATATTGATATTAACTTAGAGTAGAAATTTACAGGACAATGAGGACATAAATGCCATGCCATCAAACAAGATGCGACCTTCAACTTAAGATGTTCGTTTAGCAAGACATAATCTGTAGGCAAGACACAAATTGTAACTGTTTTTTATGCTATGCTGTGAAAAAGTGCTGTAAAAATGACTATTTACTTTGATATACTCCCATACCTAATACAATTCAGTTTTAAAATATTGTTTTCCTTTAAAAAAAAATATATTTCTCTTTTTTTTACTGGAGTCAATAACCTGTTTATTAAGTGTACAAGTCCCATTGTGTTAATAAATGCCTCGTAATGCAGTAGTTTTAGCCAATTGACACATCTAAACTTATGTCAGCCCAAATAGTTTTAGAAATAGTTATCAAAATAAGTTATTTTTACAGCAAAAAATACAACAATGAAACCTCGGTTGAAAGATAAAATATCATGAGAATTTATTAACCCTAACCTATCACACATAATATTCAACATTACTACCATTCAAAACACATACAAAAATACACTCTAATCATACTCAGTCCTGACCAAACTTTCACAGATATGTTGGTTTGTGCGTTGGAAAGATTTCAGCCCAGTGGTTAGACTAGACTTCATTCATTATTACTCAAAACAAGAGACATAGCAGGGGCATTCAACGTGGCCTGGTTCACACGTCACGTTCAATCAATGTCCCAGCAGCGGCGGCGAGGAGTAAAGGGATATTTTTAGGCCTTCTTGTGAGGCATTGCTTTATAAAAATACTTGCATTCAAAACGAAACTCGCATGAACCGGTTTGGGAGAAAGTGACTGAAATTGTTACACTGTCTTAAGTAAAGCGGTTTCCTGAATAGGGAATTATAATTTTATTTTATTTTTATTTTTTCAGTTTAGTGCCATTTCTTAAATTGAAACCAGGAAGGTATAAACAATTTTCTATTATTATTATTATTATTATTATAATAATCAATATCATTTTCTGCAACCATGTCTCTACTGGTCAATTTCATATCCAAGAAAAAAATCCTATCACAAATAGCTTTTAAATAAAATTGAGGCTTTATTTTCTTTGTGAGACTTTATTAATATACTTCATTAATTTGAAATTTTTTTTAAAAAGTGGTTTTGATATTTGCTTAAAGATAGCACATATTTTTTTGACATTTTGTCTGGCAGAGTGAAATATTGTTTGGCCTAACTGTAGGGTTTGAAAAAAATATTTTGCAATCCAACAATGACATTTAAGCCAAAATCTTACACCAAGAAGTAAAATCTTTCTCTAGTTCATTCACCAGTACAAGGGCCCTTCCATGTACATAATTTGTCAGGATTTTGGCCACTTTGTATTTCAGTCAATGTGCAATTTTCCCTTCTTAACACTAGTGAACACATATAGTGAACACATATAGCTCTGTAGGTGGCAATTTTGAATCCTTTGAATCATTGAGCTCCATCATTACACCTCTTCCACCTCCACCCTGCCCATAACGTGTGGTTTCTCTGGGTAAAATAATAATTTAAAAAAAGATACTACATAATTTTTTATGACAATCTTGAACTGGGAAGGGGCTAGTGGCCTTTGAGGTCTGAGGAAGTCCTAGTTCCTGTCCAGCAGGAGGTCAGGCTTCATTTTGTCAATTTAAAAAGACTAGTCTGTGTATTCAGCCACGATGGACAGCAGCACCGTGATGTCATCCGGCTTTCCTCCTGTGGACAGAAAAACAAAATATAGTAAACTCTAAACCAGTATATTGGGAGAGTGGTCATCTTTGGACAATCAGCAACAATGTATTTTAGCCATGCAACATACAGTCCATTTCATATTCCCACCCTATCTAAAGTACAGCAGCCTCAGAGGAGCACTATTCCCTTTAGAATTAACAGGAAAGCTTGAGTTAAGTTTCCATGAACACTTTGTAAGTCTAATGAAAGGAATCAGGGGAGAAAATTCACGTTGACTAAATGATACGATGTTAGAACATTGCACTTACCTTTGGCAAGTACTTTATTTGCAGTTAGTCAATTGAGACAATGTAACACAAAACAATGGCAGTTTCTTAATTATTACCATACATACTACTTCCAATATAGACCACAACCACTCAAAACTATTCAGGAAAGGTCCAATGTTGTCCTGTTTGTGGTCAATATTTGTTCAAATGATTTTCTAGTTTGGAGCACACCCTCCGGTCGTCTGTCTTAAACAGAGGGACTACCACCCTGGTCTGCCAGTCCAGCAGTACTGTCCCTGACCACCACGCAATGTTACAGAGATGTGTCAGCGAAGCCAGTCCCACAACAGACTTAAGATACTCAGGACAGATCTCATCAATCCCTGGAGCCTTGCCACTGAGGAGCTTGGCAACCTCCTCAGTGACATCAGCCAGGGTGATGGATGAGTCCGCCTCCAAGTCCTCAGTCTCTGCTTCCTCCTCAGAAGATGTGACGGTGGGATTGAGGAGATACTCAGAACTCCTTGGTCACCAGTTTCATTCATCAGTTCATTTTATTTAGGTGCCGTCAGGGGCTGGAGGAAGTCCGGTTCGGGGACCGCAGGATCTCATATCTGCTCTTTGCAAATGATGTTGTCCTGATGGCTTCATCAAACCAGGACTTGCAGCAGGCACAGAGGCGGTTTACAGCCGAGTGTGAAGCAGCTGGGATGGCAATCAGCTCCTGGAAATCTGAGGCCATGGTTCTCAAATGGAAAAAGGTGGCTTGCCCTCTACAGGTGGTGAGTTCTTGCTTCAAGTGGAGGAGTTCAAGTGAGGGAAGGATGGAGCGTGAGATTGACAAGCAGATTGGTGCAGTTTCTGCAGGGTGGCTGGGCGTTTCCTTAGAGATAAGGTGAGGAGCTCAGTCACATAGAAGGACCTCAGAGTAGAACCGCTGCTTCTCCCCTGCCTTCTGGTTGCCTCCCTAGGGAGGTGTTCTTGGTATGTCCCACCAGGAAGAGGCCCTGAGGAAGACCCAGGACAACGCTGGAGGGACTATGTCTCTCGGTTGGCCTGGGAACCCATTGGGGGCCAACCGAAGGAGCTGGAGGAAGTGTCTAGAGTGAGGAAACTCTGGGAGTCCCTGGTTGGACTGCTGCCCCTGCGACTTGATCTCGAATAGGCGTAAGAAAATGGATGGATGGAATTTCTAGTTTTTTACTAGTTTTAGAATCCATTAGTATATGGGTATTATTTTTGACAAGCCTAGAATGTCTAGATTTTTTTTAAATGGTCAACTCTTACCTCGCACATTCAGGCCGTTGTCACATGCAAACTGAGCGAAGGGCGACATGTAGTTGGGATCGTAGGCTAAATCGTGAGCTTGCTCTGCGATGCTCCGGGCCGTCTGCTGGATGCTCTCATAGTTTGAGTTCTAAAAGCATAAAAGCAATGTAATACCAGTACAAAGAGTAACAAGACCTACATGCAAATCTGATGGAGCAATTGATATGGTGAAATATATCAGGAATTTGCCTGTGTTGCTGCACCTTTACGGAGTGCTGGGTGTTACCTTGAGTTTCTTGAGCTCCTGGAGAATCATGTAGTCAGGCATGTTGTCGAAAAGCCCATCAGTCGCTGTGAGGATGATGTCTCCGAGCTGAACGTCAAACGAGGAGCTGTCTGCTGCATCAGGGCTGAGGGCGCAAAGGCAAATCATTCAAACAAGTCAATTTTCATAGCACAATATCTTACAGACTTCCAAGCACAATAAAGTTCAGTTATTTGAAGTATGATCAAAATGGGCATTATTTTTGACATGCCGGAGCTCAGGCTCCAATTCTGAGGAAGTTTGTCTAGTCCGGTCTGCCACTATAATCCCTAAATTAGCTTCACTGCTCATTAGTTGGATTAGGATTAGTCTGTAGTAAAAGTGGGTGCTCAGCCAAGTACGTATTTTAGTATTACAAAACAAAACAAAAAAGTTGATACTGACATGCCTACAGCAAGCAATGTACTTTATCATATTTGTTTAAGTACAAGCTCTGATGTCAATGTGCAGAAACCAAAGCTTGGTGAGTATCAGTGTCAGTTCTGAGATGCCCTCCTGTTGCCCCCGTTCAAAGATAGTTTTAATGACTATTTTCATTTCATATATCCACTACCCTGGAACATGGTGTACCCTGATACACTATGGAGTCTCAGCTAATGCAGCTACATGCTGGCTTTTGGAAAACTTAAAACACTATGTGGACACTGGTGGAGATAACATTGCAAGTTATAAGTTTCAAGTTACCAGAATGGCATTAAAATTAAAAAAAAAAAAAAAAATCAAACTTTTGGTTGGGCAGCGAGGGAGATGGAGACAACTCATACTTGTCAGTAAAGAGCTAATTAAACCCCCACAAAACAACAAAGACATTTGAATTCAATAACCAAAAGGTGGGATGGGTGGGGAAGAAAAACACCAAGGGCAACAAACTCGAAGTGCCCGAATCAAATACAAGAAGATGGAAGAAGGAAATAGAACTCGATCTCTACCGAAGAAAGCATGCTAGTGGCTAGCATCCCACCATGTCGGCCTGACAAAATTAAAGACAAGAAATAAAAAACAGATTTGTGACCTTTAAGGAGGGAGTTAAGTCCAAGAACAAGCAATCCTTAAGAGATGCACAAACACACACTGGCGAACTAGAAGGTTGAAATACAGTATGGAAGCAAAAGAAGCCCTGCTGGTGGTCCTGAAAGAACAGAAAATAGCATGCGCATATGTGGAGTACCTGCTGCAGAAAGTCAGGTCTCCCGGTGGAATCAAGTCTCCCAGTGGAGACCTGAGTCATGACTCAGCATACACTCAGGTTTGACACAAAGTTGATCCTCAAGAAAGTCTGGAAGAAAAGTTTACGGAAGTAGACGGAAAGCCACTGTTCTTTGATCACAATTATGCCCATGGCATGGTTCAAAAATGCAAAGCCTACAGAGGCATAAAGCAAGTGCTGAAGGAAAATGGGGTCAGGTTTCAGACGCCACTGACTAATATTAAAATCGACTGGACAGATGGTCCCAAGACATACGGAAACCCGCAGGATGCAGCAGAGGAGATGCGGAAAAGAGGGCTCAAAATGACGAGACTAGTATCTGAACAAGATTGGGCTGGACCTCCCAGGTGAAATAAATACTTTGTGATGCAAAGAAAGCAAAGTGGTAAAATTAGTTCAAAATTATAAACAATTGGTAGCTAATAGGAAAACATCAACACTGTGAGAGAGATACATGGGTGAAAGAATTTGAGGAAGAAATGAGGAATAATGACAAATATGATATTTGTGAAACTCAAGTAACTACAACTAGTAACCAGGAACTGAACTGAAAAAATATTGTTGGGAACAATACAAAGAGTTTGATATTTTATCACACCATAGATTAAAAACGCATCATTGTTGATGCATCAACCCTGCTCGAGACTCTGGAGAGAGGGATATTAGACATGCACATGTTTTTGGGAAATGTAGCAAGTTGTCCGAATTTTGGAAAAAATGGGAAATATACTGGGGTACAAGTTGCCAACAGGTCTAGTTCTATACTTGGGACAAAATAATAGGAAAAGGCATACCCAAAAGAGACCACTATTTGATAAAATTGTTCTTGGCAACTTAAAAAAAATACATCACATGCAAATGATATAAAAGGAAGATCCACCAACAGTTAACACCTGGAGGGACATTGTTGAAGAAATTCACATCATGGAGAAATTTACATATATTTATAAGGTCACAACAAGCAAAATAAGGCGATTGCCAGAAAAAGTGGACTGACTGACTCCTGACCGTTTACTTCAATTTTTTTGTTTCATATTATTGCAGAATATAACAAAACAAAGAAGTAACGGAAATAAAATCTACTTTTATGGTCACAAGCAGATGACACCATCAGGTTAAGCTACAGGTCAGATCTGTTAAATGTTTTTCAACATATTTTTTGCAATAATGGACATGGATGTATTCGACGGCATACCATGACCTGTCCAGTTAAAGTAGTAATACCTGTGATGGATCACCCCAAGCCAGAAAAGTTACATGCTGCACCTTTAACTTGACAACTGTCCCACTGAAATCCTTTTAAATTAAATCTGGACTGGACCAAATTACAGAAGTATACAGGGTTTAACTTGAATAGATATGGAAGATCTTGATTTACTTTATTTTCTGGCGACAACTATTACAGGAAGTGCTTTAGTCCTTAATGAGGTAATGAAATTTAAAAGGTTCAGGTTGAAATCAAATTTATACATGAGCACCACCGCATACTACTAGTTTAACTGTTTCATTTTAGCACAGTGCACAGTTGGGTTTTTCTTTTTAAGTTTAATAGATATGATGTCTGTCTTTTAAGTGGGATTCACATCATTATATATCCTTGTAAATTAATTAAAATGGGGGCAGATTTTGTGGCATTTCTGAATAAATATGGTGCAATAATGGGACTAATAAAATGATGTGTTTTAATATTTGTGAATTTTTTCTTTGAATTCAGGAATATTGAGCGATAAGCCAATAAAAAGCAGCAGTTTGAAATTGAAAATACTGTCTAGATTTGCCCAATAATATAAACATTTCCTGTTTTTGCTGTGAACACTTCAAAGGCTTTGTCTGGAGTATTCTGCTTGCCCTGGGAGAGGACAGACATTGACCCGGACAGTGGTGGAGAGGGAGGGAAAGGGAGAGGGAAAGGGAGAGGGAAAGGGAGGGGGAGAGAGGGAGAGAGAGGGAGAGAGAGAGGAAGGCAGAGGGAGGGATGTTTTGGCAAAGATCCAGCAGCCACTTGGACTCCAGCCTGACGCGTGTGGTGTGTTCATGGCACTGTTACAGATGATGCATTCACAGACACATTGAAGCATGGGTGAAACAAACGCTTAGAGACAAGTACAGTAGAGTTCACAGAGGGGTTACACCAAGACAAAAGCCTTCTATACAACATGCTTCTTCCATCAAGCTGCAAATTTTAATAGAAAGTAATTTTTTGAGCAATATGACACAATGTCAGGGTGACATGGAGGAAAAGCCAGAAACCAGACCATGTATTCTAGTCTGAGTCTACATGCAATGCCCTTGGGAATATTTGTTTATATTAAATTTTAAAAAGGACGATGCAAAAATAAATTGCTGTTACATAGAACACATACCAAGTTACAAACTACTTTCATATGCTGTCCCTGGGGAGGTACACATGACAATAAAACATACAAAAATACACACTGATTTCACACTAGCTCATTATCAACAATAATTTCTAAGAGTACTACAAAGGGTAATAAATGCATTAAAAGGTAAAAGTGTGTTACCATTACATGCCATCTTTGCTAATGTAAATGTGTTCCAAACAGCTGTTGTGTGAATGCCTCAGGTGTTACACAGGTAAATACGGTCATACCTGTCACTGAGCACTGCCCCCTCGGCTCCAGGTGGGACAATGGACAGCTGGAAGGGCGTGTTGAAATAGTGCTGCTGTTCGTCTGAGCGGTGGACCACCTCTCCCCCTCGCACCACCAGGAAACCAGAGTCTCCCAGGTTGGCTGTGTGCAACGTGTGGCTCTGTCTGTCCAGCACCACAATACAGGCCGTGCTGCTGCCTGTAGGGAAATGGAAACAGTTAAATTATTACAGTTACAAAAGGTAGTTAAAGTTAAAACCATACTTTTGAACATTCTCTGTGGAGATGGATATGTTTTATGCCACACTGTTGGATACATTATAGCCAAAAAAACACATTTCCACAGAAGCAGGCAGGAGAAGGCCCTCGAGGCCAAATAACAGTATGGTACAAGCCCAAGGATGAAAGGATGCATGCTTTTTAAACGTTTTTCAGTGCAATAAATACAAAAAATGCTTATGACTCAAGTCTATTTTTTGGCTATAAAAGTTACATCCTGTGGCTTTAATATTACTGAATCACCAGTTCAAGTTGTAAGTTATGGTCAAAGTTATGCAACTATTGGTGAACCACTAGTTTGTATAAAACATCTCTACATCCTGCGTTTTTATTTGTTTACTTGATATTTATATAAGAAATTTAAACTAAAATGTTGAATGTTGCAGTGTTGGCGAACAGAAAATGAGTTGGATTATGATAATGTTGTTATTCTTTAGGCATCATTAATCACAATCTAAAGAGGTGGTACTGTGTCTGGCCTCTCATTAGACACACACACTAGAAAGGAAATATGAGCTTTGTCTGTGCCAGGCTTTTAGCAAAACGACCACACCTTCTTCTGCTGCTGATTCAAAAACCCAAATATGCTCAGAGGGACCAACCTTGAGACCGCTGCACGCACTGAATGACTCACTCCTCTCTGTGTTCTCTCCAGATCAACAATTACGCACGGCCAAGTCAAGAACACTGTGAGCCGAGAAGGGAGAAGGAGTCTGGTACAATGAAGTGTTGTTTTACTGTGGAAAACTACAGCGATTTGCCGCTAAAAGATTCCTACTAAATAGGACAAGATGAGGCAGGCTTTGTTATCAGGATGTCCCATAAGAAAGAGAAAAGTATGGATGTGAAAGTCTATTAGATTAGGCAGGCAGGGGCAAGGGACATTCCCCGGATTTTTAAAATGGAAACTGGCTGCTCGGTGACTCACAATGTAAAAATCCCTGTTGAGCTAAACCACTAACACGCCGAAACAAACAACATGAGGATTCAAACCAGACATGGCTGATTAGTGAGAACTCGAATAGAGTGAACGAGGAGAAAAATGTTGTAATTAAGTTCTACAATTGGGTGCAGGAGTATCTAAGTATCTAAATCCAATAAAGACTTACAGAAGGTTTCAAAACATAGCTAATTTGCCTTCTTAGCTGTAGTATCTACATGATAATTTTGAATTATAATGCATACTGTTAAGAATTTAAAAAGTGCAATATGTATCTTGTTAATGCTTTGCATAGAGTGTTACACAGAAAAGTATCACCAGTAAATGTACCCATTTCCACTGAGGCAAGTAGGTGATGCAAACAGGCCATGTTACATATTAAATCTGTAGAGAGGCAGGTCCATTCACTGTACATGTTTTTCTAGGCATATTTTAAGCAATAAATACACATATAAATGAATAAATGCAGGGTAAAAATGTTCAATGACATACCATGGAACATTCCAGCCAAAACAATAAGATTTGGATGGAGACAATGTGGCAGGCCCTAACCATAAAACTTAAATACTGTACCTTTAAAGGTCTTAACCAAATGATGAGACACCTTAACATCGTTCATGACTGGTGAGATCGGATCTGCATAAAAATATTAAAATAAAATGTATTGTTGGCTGGTCCCCATGTCCCATTTGAACCTTGAGGCATGGACTTCCAGCTTTTCTGTGACACACGCTGGTCCAGTTTATTATTGTCTGTGTCACAGCGGGGCCTTTGTTTATCACTCACAGCTTGTTCTGAATGGACTAGCTTTAATTATACTGGGCTCTCCACAATCCATTTTAAGGTTTGATCTTTCTATTCTTGTAAGGGAAGCCTAGGAAACCTCAACTTAAAAGTCACATTAAGCAGCTTGCAAAAGCAAAAATTAGTCCCTTAACTTCTGTTAAGACATACCAACACTGTAGTCAAGCCCTCAAACTGAAAAGTATGAAATATGTGTGTGTTAGAAGTTAGTTCATATTTCAGTCTTTCCTCAAATTGTATTATATATTGCAATCAAATTTAAAAAAAAATCACAATTTGCAGAGGACACATCTAAATAATTGCAGCATTTACGATTTGGTAATTGCATCAACTCAAAGACAATAATATCCTGTCTTTTTAGTGACATTAAGTCCTCTACAAACATAGTTCTTCTTTTCAACATTTCAGTGTTTTCTCAAATGTTCCTGGAGTTGTTGACAGTACAGTTGAAACCAGAAGTTTACATGCACTACATATGCTTTTTCCTCCTCACTGTCTGACATGAAATCAGACTAAACTTTTCCTGTTTTAGGTCAATTAGGATTACCAAAATTATTTCTATTCGCTAAATGCCATAATAATGAGAGAAGGATTTTTAGACAATTCCTCATTACCTTCTTCAAAGTCATAAGTTTACATACATTTCATTAGTATTTGGTATCATTGCCTTCAAAATGTTTGACCAAAGTCATACAATTTAGATATCCTTCCACAAGCTTATATTTATAGTTGGCAGGAATTTTGGCCCATTCCTCCTGACAGAGGTCACGGCTGTGTGATGATGACCACCCTAAAACATTGACTTTGCCTTCCTTAAGCCACTTTGTAGCTAGTTTGCCAGTATGCTTCAGGTCATTGTCCATTTGGAAGACCCATTTATGCCTAAATTTTAACTTCATGGCAGATGTATTGAGGTGTTGCTTCAATATTTCCACAGACTTTGTGACATGCACCAGTCCCTCCTACAGCAAAACAACCCCACAACAGGATGGTTCCACCCCTGAATTTCACACTTGGGATGGTGTTCTCAGGCTTGCAACCTTCCCCTTTTTCCTACAAACAATTTTAGTGGTGGTCTGATGAAAATTTAACTAAGGTCTTTGTCCCTGTGTGCATTTGCAAACTGTATTCTGGATTTTTAGGAGTAATGGCTTGTTCCAGGCAGACAGTGACAACAAAAGCCTATGTCTTTTTATAAAGTGTTAAGGTTAGGGCCCTATGTTGTTGATGTTGCTATGTAAATTGAATCTTCATTTAAAATAATAAGTCCCATACAAACATGATCGCAATCACACAAAAAAACTCTTCCACAATCAACCCTTGTTTTGGTGTAGCGTCACTAACCCAGCAGTGGCACTTTGTTCTGCAGCAGCTCGTAGTAGCCAGTGGTGAGCACTCCCACTGGGTTACTGGGCACAAAGCGTCCCTCCTTCACCAGGCGCTCGCACGTCCTCATCAGTGTCCCCGAGAACTGAGAAGGGTCCACACCATAGTCACGCCAACCCCCCACGCCATCTGCAACACCTGCCAAATACAGACTTCATCAGAGCGAAATCACACAGGAAAAAACACTAGTACTTCAAATTGTATCAAGCCCCCATGTCTATAATGGCTTATTTATTTATATATTTATAGATAGATGCTTTTTATCTGTAATAATGGGTGCAAGTGGACATGTGTGTGCACTGAAATAAACTGATAAAGCTGTTTTGGTTTGTTATACCAGAGTACAAACCATCCGCCAGACTGCCCTTTGACCTCCCATTTACGTCACGGACTCACGGCCAATGTTAACACAACTGCGACTTTCTGCAGTGTTTATTTTATTCAAGGAGATAGCAAATGCAATTCAAACTCATTGCTTAATATAACAATTAAAAGAGGTATTGATTTATACAGATTTGTAAGTACAGTTTGAGCCATTCAGACAATACAAGAGTGCACAACATCCCCCTCACGTTCTCTTGATGATGCTTTACAAATCGGTACAACTATGAATAAATACTCACCCAAAACATCAGCAGTCCTGTGCCGGGCGATGAAACAAGCGTCGTCTCCGTAGCACATGCCTTTTTTGAGGATGCCTTTACGAAAGTCTTTGCCGAAGCCGCAGCTCGCCGTCACCAGGCTGTAGTCTCGGCTATCCGTCTGTGAAAGTCCGCCGATGACCGCTCTGGCAACGAGTCGACCGTAAGAAAGCACCGACAACATCACCTAAAACACCCTAACAGGACACTCTCCACACCGGACAAGCAAGCACCTTTCTCCTTGCGTATTGACTTGCTTCCGCCAATCGATGTGCTCCTTGGGAAACAAAGCAGGCTGCAAAAAAAACAAGTTTCGGGGTCCTGGCTTGAAAGTTCCCAGAACACAATCGTCTCATCCGGTGCAAATGATCCTCGTGAGGCGGTTCTGGTTCTCCACAGCCATGGTGCCGGTTGTACCACAGATAAATCCCGCTACATGTCGAGGATTGTGGAGCAAACGCCAAAAAGCAGCCCGGTGCATGGACTGAACAGACGCACACGAGAAATGTGTCTTGTGACTGCTCTGACGTCACGATCATTACGCAACGTAGGTTTTCAAAATAAAAGTACAACGCCATTTTTTTGTTTTTGTGTGTGTGTGTTTCCGGTTAGTGTTTCCGGTTAATTCCACGATAATGATAAAGAGGCAACGAGCTGCCACCTGCTGTACCCGTTTTTTTATTTTCATTCAGTAATTATATACATTTATATAGTTTAAAATGACTAGATTGCAATTTTATATCAATATTTCTGCTTTTTAAGTTTAGGGTTCATTAAGCATTTGAAAAAGCCAATATAAGAAACAAAATAAAAATGAAAAAATACATGCATTTCAATATGTCTTTCAAAGGATACAATGACATAAAACTGCAGAAAAACCTTTCATGCAAATGTATTCCAACAAATTGCAAACTATGTGGACATTGTGGTATGTGTTTTTGAGGATAATCAAACTGGTGGTGCAGAGAAAATGGACATGGACACAAGAATGGCACAGAAAAGTTTGTTAGAACATCATGTATTGTACTTATTGCAGATTTAAAAGCATAAAACATCAAACAAAATTAATTTGAAATACACGTTTCCCCCTAAAATACACTCAGTTTATTAGAAAGTTTTCAACAATACAAGAGTGTCTTTTATTAGTTTAATTTAGCACAAGACGTGTTTAAAAATGTGGTGATGCCGTGGAGTGCTGATGTGCAGACACCAACTGTAAATGAAAATCAAATTATTAAGTCTTAAGTTGTTTGTGACTTTCCTATCGGTCTTAACAGCCATTAATAATCATTACAGACAAGTGTGGAAAAAGATGAATAATAATCAAATCAACTTTGAAACATTGTGCACAGCTTTAAACAAGGCATTCCTGTGCATTAGAGTAGCCATATGTTAACGTTTCCTGATTGAACAGTCGTATGTGGCAAAGACTAGCTGCAAATGGAGTGCAAAACACCTGAGGTTTTTCATGGTGACATATCAATTTACCCCGTGGACAAAACAACAAAACATTTGCTCTCATTGAAGTGGGAGTGGATATCTTTTCAGTATTGGCAGCACGAAGGATGCGGGACCCTTCATATGCAGAAGACAGAAGCAGGAGTGCAGAGTGGGACCCCAGAGCGCCCCCTATCATTTTTTAGCCTGTTTCGTGACCATGTTGCGAGGAGGGGTCACTGGGCGGCTGCCATTTGGCTTCTTCTTTTCGGCTGGTTTCAAAATCTAGACGGGGAAAATGTACATGCAAGTTTTAGACAGTGACATCAAACATTCATGTTTTATAATTATTTTCAGAATAAATTTTTTTGTCCTTTTACAAACACTAAACATGTGATACTTTACTTTAATTAAATCCAATTGCTCAAAAATTGCAACTTGGCAAGCCATATAAAATTAGCTTTGGTGTAATGCAAACAAATATTGATAAACATTTTCAAACAGAGATAATGAGTTGACATTTTGGGGATAATTTATTTGCATTAAATGTAAATGTCTGACCTGAAAAGAGCACATTAGGGTGTCATCCACACTCATCATGGCACCTGCATTGTCAAACTCTCCACAGTAGTTTGGAGCAGAGAATAATGTCACAAGCTGTCTCTTTGCAAAAAACTCATATCCATCTTCAACAACCTGCAGGAAAGACACATGAACTCAAGCTCAAATAAAAAAAAGTTTGAATAGCTATGCAACGCGACAATGTGATGAAACAATGTCAGAGCCTACATTTTCTTTTGATGTTGGCAAACAGTAGGAAAGCAGTTTCGTCAAGCACATAAGAAAAAGACAATATTTGATCAGAGCTTTGTAACTATTCGCTCTAGTGTTTTACTCGTGAGAAAGTGCAGAAGTGTCACTTGTTTGTCTCAGAGAAGTTGTTTCCTCATTTACAACCCAACTGTGGCATTTAGCACTACAGTGACACTACTCACTACACTGAGCTGTGCATGCAGCAACAAGAAGAAAACAACATCCACCAGACCACATAAACCAAGCCCAATGCTGACTGAACTAGACCTGCTGACTGAACTAGACCTGCTGACTGAACTAGACCTGTGTATTTGACATGCTGAGCTATTTATGTTACTCACTAACACACTGTTTTACAGTAGTCACTATGTAAGAAATTGTTTTGTGCAGTTGGCACATGAACCTGATCCTACTATTTGTTTAGTACATTATTTACTATTCATCCTGGACATCAAAGAAAGATTGTTTTTGTAAAGAATGCAAGTGCACAATGACAAAAGGCCTTTTGCGTCTACAATGTTCAGACAAATCAAATGCTATCGCATTAAATGCTGTAACTGCAGTGGTAATCAAGTTGTACGTCATGATACGATATGTGTCCCAGTACATGGATAACCCTAATAAGCTGTGTTGAGTTTACTAAATGGATGTTTTTTATATGTAGTATAACAAAATGCATTGGAATTTTATGTTCACAGTGACAAAAAAATGTCTTATGAATAAGTCACACTGTCAGCCCAGCATATAACCTCAATGCAGTAATAAGCAGGTAGTTAAGTAGCAATTTAAATGGCAATTTACCCTGAAAGTATCACAGTACAGCCCTCTCAATGCATGTATTGGCAATAAGTTCATCACAATATAATTTAGAAATTCCTATGGTCAGACTTATATTTTTGGACCATATCTATATTGACTGTACTCCGCAGTCCTCCTCAGAAGTGTCACATTATATGCTGGCTTATTATTGAACCATAAAGACCTAATGAACCTAATCTATCATATACTGCTGTAGTGAGAATTTGAGGACAACCTCACGATGTATTGTCTAAGTATAGAAAGATGATAGTCCAAGTTTAGGCCTGGTTTAGTCAAAGTGTAGTCCAGGTTTATTTCAAATTTCGACCTGCTTTAGTCCTGCTTTAGAAAATAAAGGTTAACTCAGTTTTTAAACTGCTTTACTTTTATTGTAGTGATATTCTAAAAGCCAAATATATGCTCCTAGATGTATAATTAACATTATAGTAAGTAATCCCAGAGCTTTACCTGGTGAGCACGGCATATCAGATCTAAGTCGTGTTTGTGCAGGAACTTGGCTACCACCTCGGACCCAAAGGTGAAGGAGACGCCCCGGTCATTCTCTCCCCAACCTAGGACATCTTTATCTGGATCGGACCAGAGCAGGTCGCACAGCAGCCCCTGGTCTGGTACGTCAGTGGGCCTCATGATCCGGCGAATTTGCTCCATGGACTGAAGGTCGGGGGACAGTCCTGCACCGGCACACACAGACAAACAGAGAGGGAACACACTGGTCAGGAGATGTGCTGACGTCAGGGCCTGCCTTGGACACTTACACAGAGCATAGGCAGCTATATTTACTCTGGAGCAAAAAAAGTTCCCGCTCTTTGTGTTCAATAAACTAGATAAGCATTTGCTCAGTATTAATAATGGTTGCATTTTTAGACCAAACTATACTAATCTACTAGTCCTCTTAGCAGGACAAAAATATACAATATACAAGATATACACTTGAGTTTTAAGCAAAATCTTCTCTCTGTAGTAATATTAAATAATGTCTGTTTATTAATAACCAATTTCTTAAAGACCTATTTATAGAGAGAAAAAATGAGACCAAAAAGCTGAAGATTCTTAAAAGGATGATTAAAAATAGGCATAGCATTTGCTCAGTCTGATCATGGATAAATTAGATTGTCTTTGTCAAATAAAAAAAATAGCACTTTGTCCATATAACCAGTCTCTTAATAGTTGAGCTTAAATTAGTCTTGTTTGATAGAATTTTTGTTGTTTTGAGAAATTTCTTAGAATAGCATTTAAAGTTATATTCCTGGGTTGTGTTTTAATTTTTTAATAATGTATGTCTGTCTATGAAGAGAAATTTGTGAAGCTGTTGGGAGCAGAACTTACACAACCCAGAAGCATATGTGCTATGATCATCCAGCCACAAAGTCATGAGCATTTTTTTCCCATACAAAAAATGTGTGTGGCTCTTGTACAAAAGCCCAAAGACAAAACATTGTACAGGATAAAGCCTCACATAATCTCATAGGAAATGTATGGTAGCATCAGGACCAAGCCTAAACTACAATACGTCAAAGACAAATATGTCTGTAGTAGTAAACTGAGATGGGGACAAAGTGACAATATTAAATGTAGCAGGATATCGGACAATTTTACATAAAAACTCAACAAATTTAACATGGGCAGAATTCCTTTTTGGATTTTTGGTAACACTCACCTCCATGGCAGCAGAAAATCTTTTCATCCACAATTGCAGCAATTGGGAGGCAGTTAAAACAATCTGTGAAGGTCTTCCAGAGTTTGATATTATACCTTCTTTTACCTGAAACAAGAAAAAAAACAGGTTAAGTTCTAAAAATAAGTTAAAAAAAAAAACAAAAAAACCCCAAAATGTTTTAAGGTGAGAATATTTTATTGTGACCTGGGGATAATAAATAGTTTTATGTGAGCAATTTGCACTTGCCTTTTTTGTTTTGATTACATAACATGACATGCACAATCTTGCACTGGATCAAAATAATTCTTGCATCAACATTCCAAGCAACAGGCGTATTGCCGGATCTGTTCATATGTGCACATGCCAAACTATTTGTCTAAGGTAAAGGTGTGCCTTTGAGTATGAAATGGTTAATAACTTGTATGACTGCTATTTAATGCTCAAAATACACCTAAATATATTCCTTTTTAAACAAATGAAGAGTAATATTGTAGAGGCAAATATTCAATAACAAACGTTTACATGACATATAGCCTGTTTGGGGCAGTGGAGCTGGAGGCCCCATAGGAGGGCTGTGTGACTTGCGCATGCACCACCCCTGTTTGTTTCTTCAGTCTAAATCCTGGCTCAGACTAAAACCATTTGCACAAACAATGTCTAAGTCACTGCATGTGCTTCTACTGCCATAAAAAAAATCTTTTGAAATATTGACTCTAATAAATACTTCATCAAATATACAAAGCTATAATTGTTTTCAGATTTATACTAATTTTATCCTTTTCTTTTTTAATTAGACACATTTTTACCAACCGTACACCATCACAAAGCTAAAGTTACGCTTCGAGGTCGAAAAAGAAAAAAATGGGTGTACTGGACCAACAGTCCAGTCAATAGAGAAACAGAAGTGAAAATTGGTTTATGAAAAAGGAAAGGCATCTCAAAAATCAGTGACTTACACTCATCATAAAAGCCATATATTCTGTTGATGGAGGCGCACTCATGGTTCCCGCGGAGCAGGAAAAAGTTCTCAGGGTACTTGATCTTGTAGGCGAGCAGGAGACAGATGGTCTCCAGGGACTGCTTCCCTCGGTCCACGTAGTCACCCAGAAACAGATAGTTACTCTCAGGAGGGAAGCCGCCGTATTCAAAAAGCCTCAGCAGGTCGTAGTACTGACCGTGGATGTCCCCTGAAACACACAAAGTACATTTGGGATACTGCTATATAAAAAGCTTCTCCAGATCTTTAGCAATACTAGAGAAAAAAGTGGAAAAGTGGAAGCTTGTGACTTGTGGAATACGTTCACAACAGCCAATTTCATGCAAGATACATCTCATAATTTTATTTCATCAGTATCATTCCATTAATGCACTGCACTACTTGTGTGGGAATAATAGCATGAATAAATGTGATTTAAACTGTAATTAAAATAATCATAATTACTACCACTCCTATATTAGCTTTTGGTTACTGGACAACAATAATGAATTTTTGACATGTCAACACTCTACCTGCTATTTCTTTACTGTCAGCGAGTGTGTGAAATGACAACACACAGAGTCAATTATTCATACTTTCAGGGCAGACTGTAGATTTGCTAATAAAGAGCAGACATGTGACTCAACCAGAGATGTCGTCATCACAAATTTTAGTGCTTCCAGGTGTATGTCACAATCAAAAAAATAGGTGAAATCCTTTATTACCTTTCATGCACATACATGTATTGCATTATTTTGAACATAGTTGCTTTTAACACTCTTACAGTTGTATCTGTAACTCGTAATCATGATCATTGGTAAAATCCATTCATTCTGGCATCCCAATAAGGAGTTTTCCAAAGACTGGGCTTACCACAGATCTTGAGTGGGGCCTCCAGCTCCAGGAGAATGGGCTGACTGAGGAAGATCTCCCTGGACTTCAGACACAAACCCCGGATCTCGCTCTCTTGAAGCTGCACGTTCTTACCGGGTTTGGCTCCTCTCACTGAAAACACAAACATTATACTTCAACTATATTCATAGACAACCAGTCAAAAGTTTGGACACACCATCTCATTCAATGTTTTTTTTGTGTATTTGTACTACTTTCTACATTTTAAATATATACAGCAACAACAATACAACAAATACATTAAGTAAAATATATGGAATTATGCAGTAAAGAAACATTTTTTAATAAGTCTACTAAATATTTTTTGACAAAGCAAAGGTTGGCTACTTTAAGGATGTGAATATGAAATATATATTTAAAAAAATATTAACTTTATTTCTTGGCCACATAATTCTATAAATGTTACTACATATATTTGATGTTTTCTGTATGTATCTAGTGTAATGTAGAAAGTAGTGGTAGTGTGTATATATATCAGAAGAGTAGCTCGCAAGTGTGGTAATTTTATACATTGTACTTGGAATTATAATTTACAGTGTATTATTCATTAGAGATGGTTGAGGTTAATTTCACTTTTGTAATAATAACATAATATATAATCTCAGATTATAGATAGATTTGCTGTACTTTTTATGATGTCTGTGTAAACATACTGGTGCCTCTTAGGTTCACTGCACATCAACTAGAAAGGAAAACATTAGAAAAAAACAACACATATCAAAGACATCCAATACAAATTTATGAGAAAAAAAAAAATCCATTACCAATATCGAAATTATCTTAGATTTATTGTCCATCCCTATTATTCATTTACCCTTGTCTCCAACCACATGGATATGATGAAAGTGTCTTGCTCAGAGATACATACAACAGCAGTATGCATTAGATGTCGCACCTGATTTTTACAAAGCAATGGACAATATATCAATTCCAATATCAGTGTTGATATTAGGGCATTTTTATTAACTGGCACAGGCTTGTCAGGATGGTTACAACATTGACTTATTACCACTCTATAAAAGCAAAATGAACAATAACTGTGTGCTCAATATTTATCTTCTGTACATTTTCTTTGCACCAGTAGAGGAATTTACTAAGCACATCAATGCCTCGTGATACTTACTGCACTTTTATGTGTTTATGATTTTTTTTTTTATTACCCAGCTTGAAGATTACTTAACTTTACCAGTGACATAAAGCACACTTTCTGCAGCTATATCCTACCTATCAATACTTGGGCCTGTGTACAGATATTTCTTCTAATCTGTCCCAGTTTGCCCTCAGTGCATCAGATGAGTCTTAGTGAATACCCACAAAACAAAATAGAATATTGATTACCTAACATATGACACTTCTGAGCCTGAATGATTGAATAAACATTTGAGAAGCAAAGTTATCTGGGCTGTGTTGGAGCACTGTCCCAGACGACAAACAGACAGAAGGTAAACAGATGCGCCTTTACGCACTCTGACGTTTGCGTGAAAATGATTGTTATTTGCTTAATTTCGCAAGACACGGTGCTTTTAAATGACGTTAAAGCCTGTGGAAATCATGCATATACACGTCAACACAAAGAAATCATAATCATCTGAATGGTATGCCTTTTGATACACTAGTCGCAGCTTGCCAAGTTACCTCGTTTGCTCTGTTTCGCAGTTATTGTAATATTTAAATACATTTCACACACATCTTACCTTCCAAAAGGCGCTGGATGATGCTGTCTATGTTGAGCTTATCGACATCCGCCATTGTAAAGGTGTTATTAAAAACTATTCAGTCAAAAATGTAGGTTTTGGCGTTGACACAGTTATGAAAGCTAGTCCGCTATCTACTTTAGCATCAGTTGCTAACGTTAGCTCCGCTGTGGATGAATATAGAGATGTGACCCTGTTGAGAAAAAACGATCCTGTGGGTATTGCCTTATCTTGATGTTTTTTTATGGCATTGGAAATAAAAAAATCTGTTATAAAAGAGGTATTGCCGATGTTAGGGCCTAAATCTACACGCCGATCGCAGAGTGGTGTTAGCCTGCGATGGTGCCCCTGTTTTTCTGCCGCACCTCGTTCCACAGGCAACGGTATCAGAGAGCAGTCAGAGCGCCCTCTGGTGGACGGGCTGGGAAGGTCAACATTCACTGTAATCAACAAAGTACATCAGCAAGTTTAAAGGAAAATATAACCAGGCGCAGCAGGAATTATGTCTCTAAACCAATCATAAATCATAAAGAAAATTGATTTAGAAATATTTAGATAGATGATAATTGAATAAAATTGCCTATATTTAGACTAATAATATGACATAGATCTACAAATCTGTATAAATAAATAAATAAATTGCTGGGTTTCAGATTACATCACAACATTTTAAAGGTCATTAATATTGAATACAGATGGGGCAGCTTTTTGTTGTAATAAAATGAGTTCTATGGTCCAGTCACTAATAGAAAGTATCAAGTTCAGTGTTTGTGAATTTACTTTTTATATATTTCAACAAAATATACAATGTAATCAAAAGGGGAAACTGGCTCTTCTTCCCCATCTCGTAGTAGGCTATGACCACATCACATTTTTGAATCTGAAAGCCACCAATAAGGTAATAAGTATAATTTTTTATTTTGATGGTTTAATTTTGTGATGTAATATAACTATTTTGTTGTATATTGAAATAGAGAATATAACAGGTGTAAAATCACACCAAAACCACTTTGCAGAAATCTATTGCACAAATGACTTGGCTCCCCTCTGGGCCTCATCTGCAGTGTTTCACTATGACACTGTAATTAGTTCCAATACTAATTGTGCAATCATCACCTGTTCCTCTGCACAGCTTGGTTCATTTTATTTACAAAGTATGGAAGATATGAACAGACCAAATCTATATAGGGTGATGTGTTCATTAGACAAGATAACCAACACTATTTTTTGTGGAAATATGTACTTAAGCATCTGTTTGTTTTTAGGAGGAAGCATCGGGGAGGGTGTGGCCTGCCTCAGAGCTGGGATCACATGAGGATTATTCTATAGGCTCCGTGTAGTGACAGGACGCCCTGCTGAGTAAGGTTTGATCAGACATCCCTCAGAGGCAAGGATTATGTGGAGTTATTTACATGTCTGCCAGAAAAGCAGGAAAAACACCATGCTAGGGAAGGAAAGTCACAGGGGAAAAAAGGGGTGTCTAAAATGTCTTAGATTAGAGTTTTATTGTGTATCAAGGGCAGAACCCATACACATACTTTGATTTTTGTTGTTGTTGTTTTTTATCTCAGGACAGAAAATAGGGTATTCACATTTTGTATTTAAAAAGTAAATGAAATATCCAAAAGGTAAATTCACAAATGTTGAACCTGACCATTGCTAGTAGTGACTAGACCCTAGAGCTCACTGTAATACAACAAAAATCTGCATTTAACTATATTATTTTAGCTGCCCTCATCTGTATTAAATATGATTGTCCTATATAATGCTGTGGTATCATCCGAATTGCAGCAACACCTTATTTACATCTACATGGTTAAAGGGAAAATAAGAGATCTGTATTGTCTACCCATAACCCACTCATACTGACAAATACATGCAATACAACAGTAAATGTCCATCATGAGTCCCCCATATTTCCTGGTGACTTCCTACTACTGATGCTACAGAATCAACTCAGAGGGAGGGGGGAATCAGTATTCTGAAAGATAAAGACAGGCTTTCTAGATTGAGATAGTTTGGACAAAGGAGGAATAGTCAATATTTGTAGAAAACTCTCTGAAGGGTGAGTGTTATTGAGTGTAAGTTTTGTGCAGTTTTAATAGACCTATGCCTGGCACCCTCATGGCTGTAATCACACAAACGTACCTTGTTTCAAATAATAGAATGTGCCTTACAATACACTCTCAGTTGGAAAGTTAACTTTACTTTACTTTACTTTACTTTACTTTACTTTATAGACAACTGCAAAAATATGCTGCTTCATATTTCTCCAAAGTGCACCTGCTGCCATAATAACTTTGTATTTTTTTAATTTAGCGATTGTGAATGAGCCGAGCGCATCAATAAGCCATCAGTGAGCCATCTGTCCTATTGATACACGTGTGTTGATCTGTATTCTGCTCTGTGCATATCGACATGTCGCTGGTCGATTCCTTATCATTGGTCTGAGGAGAGCCAGATGCATCATTCATCAAGACATGTTATGGCCCAAGATTGGACATATTAGCTTTTGTAATATGTTATGTATGAGGGCCAACGAGAGGTTTAAAGGTCTTATATTACAAAAATTACTCTTGTGAGCTTTAAGCCATGTTATAAAGTTGTTACCTCATAAGAAACATACAGAGCTGTGTTTTGTTTCATTCACATATGTTTGTGTAACCCTTTTTTATTAGTTTGTTTACATCACCTGTTCATGACCTGATCACCCTGTGCTTGATCATGACATCTCACTTTTTACATTTAATTCAGCAGATTCCAGGGCTGAAATTATCCAAATGATTCTAGTGAAGGTGTATGGAGTTTAAAAACACAGTGATGCACTTCCTGTATTACCACATGACATTATGAGGTGGAGCAGAATGTGATGCTCAGCCTAAATCTGCAGCATTTGTGTGTTATACATATGTGAGTGAAATAAAACACAACTCCAGTGATTTTTGTGATGAGCAAACAACATCAGAAAATAGTGTAATATTAGACCATTTAGCCTAAACTGGGGTCTAAACTAAAGTTATGTAAATATGGCCCAAACCTCTGACTTATGGCTAGTATTATTTACTCTTTATATGAGTGTTCTCAAGATTTAGAACTGCAGCTACAAAAAACGCATAGATTTAAACAAATCATACCCCGAGAATGCACAAAAGGCAGGCTAATACAAAATAAGCGACAAGAACAAAGAATTCTCACTGAAACCGCAATGTATTTAATTTTTTTTTCTTTTCTTCTGGTCATTTCAGACATGGGGCTTGTATTTTAAGTCCATAAAACAATATCAGTCTTGACGGTAGAAGAACTGCTTTGCATGTGGTCATGAACTTGCCAGTGAGCTGTTGTATTGTGTTCGTCCAAATGTTCTTGATTAGAGGTTTATTATTCAATAGAAGTGCAATAAACCAGGTTTGAGATCAATGCAAATGCTTTCAAAGGAGGCCATAAATGAAAATATCTACAAGAGTTTGATAAGACAGACAAGCCCAGTTGAATGGGTTACAAAAATCAGATAATTTGTGCAACTACAGTAATTCCAATCTGCTTGAGTTTAATGTTTTGAATTTAAAAAAAAAAAAAAAAAAAAAAAAAAAAAAACTGCAGTCACAATAGTAATATTTTGCTCATAAATCACAACATTGACAACACCACGCTAACTGATTTCATTTTTAACCTTACAATTTTGTCCTTGTCATTTCACGTTTTGTCCAGTAGGTGGAGCTTCCATCCACCAAATATCTTTGACTGTGTTTCCATACTTCCAGAAGATCATTAGATTACCAATTTCCTCCAATTTCCTTGTTATGCTTAATACATCTTCCAATATCACATTTACTTGAAATTATGCATCATTTTTAAAACGCTGTATTAATTATTGTAATGTAATTTGTGCTAATTTCCACTCCTCTAATTAAAATTGTAAGACATTATCACACTTTCTCATGAATATTTAACTTAAGTTTGAGATGGTCCACTAATCAACTTTGGAAACACATCTGGAAAATTACTTTTAGTTTTAGGAGCAGTAAGTAAAATTAAATATATATTATTCCTCACCCTTTTTGGATGAATTTGTCTATGTTGAGGAATCAAAATATATTTAGTGTAACTTAATATGTTTGCTTTTATATCAGATCATGGTCACTTTGAATAGTAAGTTATGAAAACGCTAGAGAGATTGAGATATTTGAGTTTACTGCTGTCTAGTGTTACGCCTAAAGGAAGCCCAAAGATATTGTTTGGATGTAGTGAAAGACAAAGAAGTTGTTTGAGAAAAGAGGATGCAGGATAGGGTCAGAAGGAGATGATGGCAATTCTAAAATGGAAACAGTCAAAGTGAAAATAAGAAGCTAGAGATTAAATTATATGGTTACGACTGAAATTGTTAGAGCTACTTATTATATTGACTGTTGCAAGCTTTTAGCTATGTAAGAATGTTGTTACCTCATAAAAACATACCTAGAGTTGTGTTTTCTTCCATTCACACATGTTTAAGTAACCATTTATTTGTAGTAGAAATAGGCAATTCCAGGTCTTATCCTCATGATTCTAGTGAAAGTGCATGGAGTTTAAAAACACAATGGAGCACTTCCTGCATTACCACATGATACCGCAAGGTGGAACCGAGTGTTTTCATGTATGAATGAAACAAAACACAACTCCAAGTATGTTTGTAATGAGGAAACAACATTATAACATAGATCAGAAAATAGTTTAATATGGGCCCTTTAAATTGTATGTTCATGAAAGAATGATTACTTCCTGGAAAAATTTTGGATAGATTCACCTGACATCATAACATTTTATAATTAATTAATTAATATAAAAATTGAGCTGGAGACAGATCAGAATTTTATGGTGGAATTTGCTGTTTAACTGTCAGATTGCAGATTTGTTGGGCTAATTTATGGTTAATATCTCTTTAAATACTTAATTCTGCATGTACTCAAGAAAAAAAAAAAATAAAGGTGAGATTGACTAACAAAAAAAATGTTATAAGACTAATCAAGACTGTAATGTTATTTTAGAGGGACTTGTTTAACAGCAGAAATCCACTCATTTATTGTAGTTCCAGCTAAATCAGTTATTCACAGTCAGATTGTGTTTTTAAAAAAAAAGTATAACTTGAGTAACAGAACTTCAGACGGTGCAGTGCCTCCATTTAGCATCACACCCCCAGGAAATGTTGATGACAGCAGCTGCAAAGTATCAAGGCCATTTAGGCACGTTATTTTATCCACACCACAACATTTGCAATGCAGGCAAGGTCCAACAACGCTATAATCCCCTTCATATTTCCCCAACAGTCTTTATTATCTCCCCGGCGACTACATATAACTTGTTTTCCTACTTCATCTAAACCACAAACATAAGCAGAGCGCAGCCACCATTACTCACTGCCCAGCAAAGTGCCATGTCAGGCAGATATGTGCAGTCAGCGTCTTCTGCGAGATGCCATTCCTCCAGAGGATCATTCAGGACGCCCATCCCAAACCAACACAACAGTTACACTCTACCAGCCTCCATTTAGGGCAGTGCTTCTCAAACTGGGGTATGGGTATCATTGAGGGTACATGAGCTACTGAATTTTGGTATAATTAAAACATTTTCTTAGAATCAATAAAAAAAAAAACATCAACACATTCATGCAAGCAAGATGGGTGAAGTTTTTGCCTAAGAACACATCAACAGTATAACTATGCACAAGGTTATGATATAATGATATGATATAAATGTGACACAGCAAGTGGTTGGTATGACTAAATATAAGGGACATTAAATAAAAATAACTAGCAGCACCACATTCACATGAGCAAGTTGATTGAGGTGTCTTGCCTAACCACACAACAACAGTTTGTACGCACTTGACTAGAGCCACTGTCTCTCCGCGGTGGCACTTGCTTTTCCCAGCGGTGTCCCATCCAAGTTAATTTTGTAATTTCTTTTGAAGTTATGATACAAATGTGACATAGCAAGTGGTTGGTATGACTAAATATAAAGTAGATTAAAATTCAAATAAACAACAACACCACATTTATACTGGAAAGGTGGGTGTAGTGTCTTATTTGAGGACATAACAACAGTTTGTATGTACTTGACTAGAGCCACTGCATCTCCACTGTGGCACTTGCTTTTCCCAGTGGTCTCCCAGCCAAGTTAATTTTGTATTTTCATGTGAGTTTATGATATGGCAAAAGAAAAATTGTATTCTGTCAACTGGACAAAAGCTCATATATCTATATCTACTCATCCAAAAGGCTTCTTCAGTTCTGGTCAGATTGCTGGTGGACACTGCCTTATGTCTATCTGAAGGGAGGACCTTGAAACCAACACACCTATTTGTATACAGTATTCATTTGTTGACTAGGCTTATTGAACTACTGAAGTGTGAACTGTGCCTGAGTCATAGTTTGCATAATCGTTCAGGCCCCTAATGGGTGATCTCAGTCCTATTAGCATATTGGTTATCACTATTGTTTGGATGGAGTTATAAATAGGAGCTAAATGAAGTCTAAGGTCCCCATTCCTGTTCAAAGATGGATTGTCTTTCCTAACAAAAATTGCTTCTTTAATTCCCCTCTTAAACCATTTATTTTCTTTGGCTAAGATCTTACCTCACTATCTTCAAAGGAGTGGTTTGTGGCTTTGAGATGAAAATGTACGGCAGATTGTGGACCCGAGCTGCTCTCACGATGGTGTTGGTACCTTCTTTTATGCAGTGGCTGTTTTGTTTCTCCAATATAATGCTCAATGTAGTCTTCACTTCTCTGAATGGAGTAGAGTATATTACTTTGTTTGTGGCTTGGGGTTTTATCTTTTGGGTGAACCAGTGTCTGCCTTAAAGTGATATATGGCCAGTGGTTGGTATAACTAAATATAAAGTAGGTTAGATTAAAAAAAAAAAGAAGCTGACACGTCTCTGCAACATCGCGTGGCGGTCGGGGACAGTACCTGTGGAATGGCAGACCGGGGTGGTGGTCCCTCTGTATAAGAAGGGGGACCGGAGGGTGTGTTCCAATTACAGAGGAATCACACTCCTCAGCCTTCCCGGTAAGGTCTATTCCAGGGTACTGGAGAGGAGAATCCGACCAATAGTCGAACCTCGGTTTCAGGAGGAGCAGTGTGGTTTTCGTCCTGGTCATGGAACACTGGACCAGCTCTATACTCTCCATCGGGTCCTCGAGGGCTCATGGGAGTATGCCCAACCAGTCCACATGTGTTTTGTGGATCTGGAGAAGACATTCGACCGTGTCCCTCGTGGTGTCCTTTGGGGGGTGCTCCGGGAGTATGGGGTCCGGGGCCCTTTGCTAAGGGCTGTCCGGTCCCTGTATGACCAGAGCAGGAGCTGTGTTCGTATTGCCGGCAGTAAGTCAGACCTGTTCCCGGTGCATGTTGGACTCCGCCAGGGCTGCCCTTTGTCACCGGTTCTGTTCATTATATTTATGGACAGAATTTCTAGGCACAGCCAGGGGCCGGAGGGGGTCTGGTTTGGGAACCACAGGATTTCATCTCTGCTGTTTGCAGATGATGTTGTCCTGATGGCTTCTTCGAGCCAGGACCTGCAGCAGGCACTGGGGCGGTTTGCAGCCGAGTGTGAAGCGGCTGGAATGAGAATCAGCTCCTCCAAATCCGAGGCCATGGTTCTCGACCGGAAAAAGGTGGTTTGCTCTCTCCGGGTGGGTGGTGAGTCTCTGCCCCAAGTGGAGGAGTTCAAGTATCTCGGGGTCTTGTTCACGAGTGAGGGAAGGATGGAGCGTGAGATTGACAGGCGGATCGGTACAGCGTCTGCAGTGATGCGGTCGCTGTATCGGTCCGTTGTGGTGAAGAAGGAGCTGAGCCGGAAGGCGAAGCTCTCGATTTACCGGTCAATCTACGTTCCTACCCTCACCTATGGTCATGAGCTCTGGGTAATGACCGAAAGGACAAGATCGCGGATACAAGCGGCCGAAATGGGTTTCCTCCACAGAGTGGCTGGGCGCACCCTTAGGGATAGGGTGAGGAGCTCAGTCACACGGGAGGAGCTCGGAGTAGAGCCGCTGCTCCTACATGTTGAGAGGAACCAGTTGAGGTGGCTCGGGCATCTGCTCAGGATGCCTCCTGGACGCCTCCCTAGGGAGGTGTTCTGGGCATGTCCCACTGGGAGGAGGCCCCGGGGAAGACCCAGGACACGCTGGAGGGAGTATGTCTCTCAGCTGGCCTGGGAACGCCTTGGGATCCCACCGGAGGAGCTGGAGGACGTGTCTGGGGTGAGGGAAGTTTGGGAGTCCCTGCTTAGACTGCTGCCCCCGCGACCCGGCCCCAGATAAGCGGAAGAAAATGGATGGATGGATGGAAGGTTAGATAAAAAATAAATAACAACAGCACATTTATACTGACATGGTGGATGTCTTGCCTAACAGCAGCAACAGTATGCAATAGACTAGACCCACTAATGCCCCACTGTGGTTTTCCATCTAAGTACTAACCAGTCCAAACCCTGCTTAGCCTCAAGTTTAGAATTTATGTAATATAGACTTGGTAGAATATATTAGATTTCGCATTGGTCTATGATGTGAAAAGTTGGAGCCAATTTGGGATAATTATGCATTGCTTTTAACAATCTGACATTATCCTGCAAGGTTAAAAAGGACTGCACAGTTTGTAGAGTGAATTTGGGGTTAAGAGCATATGTAAAAGACTGATTGAGCCTGTGATATTGGCCATTCATCACACAGGCCCCACAGACAATAGCAACCTTTCGGCGGAGGATATCGTGGGTGTTCAGTCCCACCTGGGTCCCCACTGGGCCTCACTGCTCCATATTTCTGTGGCGTCACTAGAACACTGTGTTCCCTCTACTGCCGCGTCGCAAAATGTCTGCAATTAAATATGCCGGGCTGCTCCGTTCTGTCTTTATGGATGAGAAAGTTATGTTTTTGAAGACCAAAGAGAGGCAAATACTTTAATGGAAGTTCATGTACATCGTAGAGCCCAAGCCCTGTTCAACTAACGTAAGCTTCTTTCAGAGGTGCTATTTAACCTGAATGCATTTTCTGAGATTGTCCAATGGGTGAAATGGGTGACTTTTTGTAATTGTAGGTCTATCGTGTATCGTCTGCATTTAACCTATTCCTCAATCCCTCTGAGAAACCTGTCAGGAGCAGTACATGACCACGGTGCAATGCCTTGGAACATATCAGAACTTCAGGTAGAGTTTTGGTCATGAGTACCTCGCTGGAGCATTGGTCAGGAGTATCTTGCTGGAGGATGTGCCTATTGTGTATGTTTTTGATTGTTGGAGGAAACATGGAAACAACAGACATGGGGAGAACATGCAAACTGTATACAAAAAGGCTGCCACATCTTGAACCTTCTTGCTGTGAGATAAGCACCAGTCAATCAAGCACATGGAATGAATCTGAACATTGAATCCACTAAATAGGGATTTTGGGGAAAATTACAACTATACAAACCACACAGTCACATATTTTTCTCTGCATTAGTAAGAGACGCAAAGGACATGTTAGATGAGGAGAGATGATTTGTTGTCAGGACCAGAACAATCAAAAGGAAAGTAGAGATGCACCAATACAGATACTAACATCAAATTGTGGCATCAATACTGAAAAATTTGCTGAATCAGGTATAGGTTCATTAATAACAATTTTGTCAATATAGGTTTAATCAATATCCGGATTGGGCCTGTTACTGTAACAAGACTATTACGGACTGATTTTGGGCTAGAACATCTCATAATGTTTGAATTTTTATTAATATCAAGCTGTTCAGTAGTTATTTGAAGGATAAACAACAATTACATACCACAATTGGATCTATTTTATAATAAGTGTTTTAAGGGAACGAATGCCATTTTTAATCCCTACACTGGTATCTATTAATATAGAGTTTGGGCAGATACTTAAAGCCTAAATATAGATATTGTATCAAAACAGAAAAAGCTTCTCTTGAAAAGAAAAACATACCTGTTAATGGTAACTATTGTGTACCACTCTGTTATAAGTTTAACCCTGTCTCTCAAGTACTGTGTTTTTTAAGCCTTAAGCTAAAATAAAATCAAACTATTTCCTGATAAGCACTCATTACTGTGTAATTGCCGTCTGCACCTTGGCACCAGGTGTTGGCAAAAGAGCAAAAATAACATTTAACACTACTTTTAAGCTCTTCTAATTGGGTACAATCACACCCATATTACAGATTTTTATGTCTCCACGCTTAATATACTGAAAAATATCACAACGCTTAGATGGTCCCCAGAGTCAAAATAAATAAAACAGGCAGCAGTACATCACCTGCCGATGCCATTTTATCCAATTAAACATAGATAATTCCTCCAGCTAATGCCACTGTAACACCAATGGATCTACAGAAATGCCACAGCTGACACCAGGGCTGTTATGTGTGGTATGAAAGAGAGATTAAAACTGCAGTTGTCCACAAAATATGATGAATAAAAGCTGCCTTTCTTCCTCAGGCTAATAGCACTTACAAGTTCTTTTTTATGTTTCAAAATGTTTCGGGATTTTTTTTGGTCAGTACTGTATATACAGATAAAATTTTTGAAGCCAAATAGAATAATAGCTTATTATTGTTATTGTACTGAAATACATTTTCATAATACTTACTAACACTGCTGTTTAACTGTTTCGGTATTAAAAATGATCAAATGAAAGAAAAATGTCCCATATCTGGAGTTATTTTACCTCCCTTTGCAAACCTAGTCTATCGTTTCTGTTAGACTAATCCATCACTTGTAATCTGGAGTTGATATATTTGGTTCTCGAGAATATGGGCGGGTGAGGGTTTAATATTTAAGTCACAAAAGCACACATTTTGTCATCTATCAAAACTCCTCTTAACGACTTATATAAACTTTAAAGCGTGCCAATAGCTGTCATGCAAATACTGCCAGCCTGATGCATCACCGTCTTTCCAGTTCTATTTGAATCTGGCGTTGGAGCATCACCCTAGAGCCACAAATAAAATGCAATAAGCAAAACTTTTAATAATCCCCTTCCTTTTCCTCTCAGGTGTTTGTGCATGGCGGAGGAATATGTCACTGTCCCCCGAGGAACTAAAAATATGAATCACGCGAGTATTATTTTCTAGCTTGGGCTGGTTTTCATAAGGGCATATCAACCAGAACAGGAGTGTATGGAGAGGCAGTGCAAAGTGGATTAAATGTGGGTTTTGATGGATACATGCAAATATTGATGGAATTAGTGGTAGTGGTGGAAGAAGACAAAATCTGAGCAGTTTAGAATGGAAGAAGTATTCTGGAAAAGTATTACTGTTGTCATTGTATCAGTGGATTGTGCGCAGTACATAGAAGAAAGTTAATTTAAGAGGCCTATTGTACGTATACTGCTTCTATGTTTCTAATACCTGACTGTGCAAAGAGAGTTCAAAGGCACACTACAAGCAAATACTCCTGTCTGTGCTTTATAATTACTGCATGCACTGCAATATCCAATAGTACTTCTAATACTGTTACTCACCATTTGTACGATACATTTTTGCAATAATTTTATTTTGCACTGACTTTGCCACATAAACTACTGACTAATCTAAAATGTGCAATGTATGTTTTTAGAAAATGTGCAATCCCCCCAAATGAGTAAATTAAAGCCATAATAAAGTTTATACCTCTGAGGAGACATAGAGAATTGCACAGCGTATCTGATATGCCCTATCATACCAGCAGGGGGCGCAGCAGGCGGCATTTGGCTCTGACCACAGGAATTAGTTTCTGTTTTTTTTTTTTTTTCCTCACACAATACAAGCCGGTGCTCATGCTTTATTAGAATAGACAAGTGAAACATCTGCTGGAGAATCTGCGGTCTGTCTTAAAATCGATGCAAATCAATAAAAGAGAGACTCAAAAGTGGCTCTTTGTACCCAAACGCAACAGCTAATTTAAGTGCAAGTGTAGAGAATGTATTTTGTGAGCATATAGCTTATTTTAAGAAAGTATAGTTGTAGTAGAGTATCCACAACGTGTAAGCAAAAATAAAAATAAATTCTTGAATATTTAGGCACATGTGCAGCTCTATAGATCATAGTATAGCCTATAACAAGAACTATATGGCTTGAATCAATGTAGACTTTTGCATAATTATATTTTCTTGATATGAAGTTAATAAATAAATAAACAACTAGTGCACCAATTCAAACAGTAATATTTGGATGCGTAATCTCAAAATGTAGACTATGGACTATTGACTGTGTGATGTCTAATGTTAATTGCATTAATCAAGCATAAACAATATATTGAATTATTTTCTATTCTAATTTATTGTGAATAACTTTTTTATTTTTATTTGAATGGTACCTATTATTAAAAAAGTAACTGAATAAAAGTGGCTCTTGTTAATTGGGTGAAATGATGAAGTGTAATATAAAGTATAGTCTTGTGTGGCATCATGTCGCCTATTTGAATTCCTTCCTCTTACAATAGACGCGCTAAAAGGAGGCTTGGCTAATTTCCCTGAACTCCGCTAATCTACACATCATCTCCTTCCCTTTTTCCAGACGCTATCGATCAACCCTCGGCTTTACGTCAGTATTGATAACTTTGCCAAAGGAAAATCAAGTGCAATTGTCCAGTTAATGTGGTGGACGGCGCACGGATACTGTCGCTCGTCTATCCTACTTTTTTGGGCAGCACGCGCACTTTCCCCCCCTTTTTTAAACATCTTTTACTTTTTTGGTCTTCCTTACGCGTAAAAACATGCCGGCAGACTTGTCAAACATATCTGTGGACTTTGTGTTAAGAAGAAGTCGCTACTTTTTTCTGAAGTAGGACCTGGTTAAACAAGGGGGAATCCAGCCCACATATTTATTGCAGCCGCTGAAAAAAATCTCCTCAATATCCCCCAAGATGGCCGCCGATGTAGGATCGATGTTTCAATATTGGAAGAAATTTGATCTACGGCGGCTTCAGGTTAGTGTTATTCTCACCTCTTTCGGTCGGATTGTGCAGCGGGATGTCTGCTTTTTGCGCCGGGCTGTGCGTTAAGCTGTTTCGGTGGGTTTGGAGCGAAAGATAGCGGTGTTTGCATTGATAGTTATTAGAAATTGATCTCTGTTCTGGCTTTGTTCAGTTCACTCATTGATCAGCGGTGGAGCGACCGTAGAGCTGCACAGCCCCACGCCGATCTGGCATCAGCACCGCGGACAGCACTGCTCCCTAACCGAGCCTTCACAACATTTTACCCGCTTTTTACACTTTATCCACCCCGACAGGCACCGCTGTTAGACGCTAGGGAAACTTTTAATGCCGTGCTCGTGGACGTAAGCTGTAACTTTTTCGCCGACTGTATGTTTTTTCATACGGTTTCCGCGTTGACGAGCTCTCATTCGCTGCGTTTTTCCGTGCGTAAAAGCAATGTTATTCTGAAATAAGTTTGATTTACGACCAGGAAAGTTTAACTGGCGTGCGTCAATGTTTGTCTTAAGGGGGTGCTTTAAACATTCTCGTATTTTGAAGCGGAGCATGGACTATTGACGCGGTTATGCACAGTTTTGAATGTGTGCATTTGAACGCCGAGGCTACGGACTGGTGTCACGGGCGCATTATGTCTGCTCTTAAGTGAAAGCGTGGAGGCTACGGCAGGTGAGCTGTTTTGTTTGTATGGCTGCCCTTACCGTGTAACACATTAGCTTTTAAATGTCAAGTCAGCTTAACCACCACCAGGGCTCAAAGTTGGCTTTATAAACCACAGAGGCTGACAGGTTGTAATGGCGTGTACTCCTGGTTCAAATAAATGTTGCAATAAAAGGCTAAAACGCTGCTCCCATCCAGTGTCCACCGCTACCGCCGAGTACCCCCCTCCGCCTCTGCTCTATCCTCAAGCCGCATAAGGGCTGCTGCTACACGGCCGGTCAGAGAGAAGGGGAAGGGGGGGCTGTGTGTGTGTGTAATTGTATTCCCCGCTAATGTTTGTAAATCAGGCTGGGCTGGCGCAAGGGCACCGTCTCTGCCGCTTGATTGATGTTCTGTAACATAAGAAATGACAGGAGCATGGCAGTCCGGGTCCCGCGCACTGGAAAAGCCTGGCGAGGAGCAGAAATCAGATCTGGTGGCTGCATGTGGCGCTGTGCTCTCTCGCGTGTCTTGCACTGGTCGTATATGGTGTCGTTTGGTCCATGCAGCCGCCGGACCCTGTCTGCTGCGCTGCTCCGGGCTGGGTCCATCCACAACATAAGGCTATTGTTGTTCCATTTTGGATAGGATAGGGGAAGATAGTGGAGCGTGTATGTTTCTGTTTTTGGTATGATGTGCGCTTTCAAGGTTTTCTTTACGGAGCAGTGAGCTAAACCTGAACTGCCCCTCAAGGATGGTGCCCAAGCCATTATCCTGTGTCAGGGGTGGTGATGTAAGGGGCTTATAATAAAAATGGTTAAAGGCTAGTCAGTTGCCACCATAACGCACGTACACTACAACTCCACTGTAGGGAAATCAGACATTGTGCCATAAATTAGGCTATAACTTATTCTTGTATTCCCCGGAATACATGTAAATCAGGGTTAAACATTGATAAAGAAGATCAATATAACTAACCACTTAGTTACTAAAGAGGAAACACAAGCTACAGTAAAAACAGAAATATAGGCTTTGAAAATATGTTTTATAGTTCCGTCTTGTTTTGTTTACTACTTTACTGATTAACTGAAATTAGTATAATTATTATGTGTTGGATAACTTAAAAAATGCAAAACATATTCCCTTTTCTGAAAACAAGTAAAAGCCATTTCACATCTTGTTATATTCCTATTTTAAAACTTCATTGACAGTTTCATGCTCTGTTGCCTTTTCAATCTCGCCTCGTCAAAAAGTGCTTCTCCTCAAAACTCTGCCTTATATGCCAAAGTCTAAAAGTAGCAATGATGAGCTTAAGTCAAGAAAAAATGTTTAGGGATAACAAAATATCGCACTTTGTATTTTAAAATGCACACTATATTTGAAATTAGTTGATATTGAAATCACTTTAAGCCTTGCAAAGACAACCACACATAAGGCATTAATTATACGCAACAACAGCAACATTGAAATATGAAATCTATACGCCCCTTAGCGCACTAATGTAAACGATTTGCCACTGTCTTTTGAGATATCATTTGTAATAGACGATGCAAAAATGCCTTAGTATTAATATTCAAAATACCAACAATTATATGCAGAAAGGCAGCTCCTGTGGTGTCTACATTGCTAGGTTTCAAATGACTGCCGAACATTTTCTATAGTCCTAAAGATGTATGTGCAGGTAGAACAGTGATTCTTTACCCTTTTCAGTCGCGACAGCCAGTATTACAATTGTTGGCATTCGTGACCCCGTAAACACTACAAAAAGTAGGCTGCCCACAAAACGATAAAGTAGACTTATGTGTTAACGTTTGATTTTATTTTCAGGACATAGACCTAACCCTAGATAAATTAATTTAGTTATCCAATAGATAGAAAATAAATAGACAATTGCATACATTTCAAATTGTTCACCATATTAGTTGAGGACCCTCTGAAATCATTTCGCAGCCCCCATGTTGAGAACCACTGCTGTAGAGATATGGGTGCAGGTAAATCACTGATTGCTTCTTTGCAGAATTTCTAGTGTTTGATGTGCAAAATGTAACATGCTGCTATTGTGAATGTTTAGGTTCAATGTTTTTTTATGAGCTGTACGCCCATTATTATATATCGTAGGTTTGGTATTACAACTGTATCCGGAACAGATCCTCATCCCCGTGGTTGTCTTGTTAAGGAGAGAGTACTTCTTGACACTCTTCTTTGTGATCATTTTCAATCAAAAGTGCACGGCAGGCTGCATGGGGTAACGATTATTTGACATGTGACACTAATATGTTCCAACACTCTGCCACTTGTGAAATGTTGGCTGTTGAAAGAGAAGATTTTACGTCTATGCTCTAACAACTCATGAGTAGAGCTGATCATGTTCTTGTTTCTCAAAATTATTAACGGATATAGTCTAGCATTAAATGAGGGGAATTCAAATAAGTTAAAAAGTATTTAAGACCTGGTTAATGTTGAATTACATTGTTGTACCTGTAGACAAGCAAATGACAGCAGCAGGCCACGTTACTGGTCAGATCTATGGAAAGGTGACCCCACTTACATTAAGAATTTTATTGTTTTTCACTGAGCAATAACAAGACCTGTAATTAAATAAATGCTGTGCAGATTTCTTGAATGCAATGCTGTGGAATATTACAGTCAAAGTAATAGCATCTCCATGGGGACTAGCAAGTGGCGTACCCTCCGGAAAAGTTACACACTGCCCCTTTACATAAAATATTGTTATATTCATCTTCAAAATCAATGTTAAATTGACTTACCTAAAAATAAATATATCCTTTTTTTGATACAGATTCTGTTATTCCTCCAATAAGTTAATTACAATGTTAATTTTATATATTTTATACTGACACAGTTCATGCCTGGTTGAGATTGAGTACTTCAGTCAGACCAGTCAGGGCTGTATTTCCTTGGTATCACCTCAAAGCATGTAGTTTTTGTCCGTGTTACAGGATGAATAATTCTCCACACCTCGGGACAGCCTGGTTTGGGAGGGGGGGCAGAGTGCGCGCGGCGTGGAGCGGGAGACTGACCTTGGTTCCTGCTGGCTTCAGGTCGCCCGCCCGTTGCCGTGGTAATCATTCACTCGGGCCAGATGGCATTTCCGTGGGCGAGCTGCGAAAGGACGGGTCACGGTGTGTCCTGCCAGGCCCAAAAACAACTCAGGGGCCAATGTACCTGCCATACAGAGAGAGAGAGAGAAAGAAAAAGAGAGAGAGAGAGAAAGAGAGGGGGAGAGAGCGAGAGAAAGAGAGGGGGAATAATGGGAAAGAGAGGGAGAGAAATGAGAAGGGGAGATAGAGAGAGGAAGTGAGAAAAAAGATAAAAGAGAGGAGGAAAAGAAGTGAAAAGTGAGAGATCCTGAAAGAGAGAGGGAGAGAGAGCGGCAGAGAGAGAAAGGTGTGGTTGAATTAGGCTAATATTGTCAGCTGAAAATTACACACTGCTAATTTATCACACTTTCTTCTTTTACCTTAACATGCCCTTTAAGACTGCACAAAAGGGAATTATAAAGATAGCATCAAAGCAGGCAACTTTTTATATTGTACTTTGGGGATCTGTGGTTAGGGAAAAAGAAGCTTTAAACAACTCGACTAGTGGTTTCTGATTGGATAAAATGTAAAACTATTGTCAATTATTTGTATTAGAGGTGGAAAATTATTCAAATTTTATATTGAAATTTTGATTTATCAATCCTCTGTCCGTAAAAGCATGTGGTTTAGAGCAGAGTCCAGACTTTGGTGGAAGAAATTTGACAAGTTTTGTGTTAAAATACAATATAGTTTTTAATGAGGAAATAAAGTTTGAAAGTCATTTTTATGTGTTTTAATAAGACAAAATGAAAATCGAATAGAAAACTGTGATCAATCAATGAGTGATTCACTGTTTTTTCTCAAAGCCCAGGTTTTAATAAAAGAAAAGATTATACACTTACAACAACTTGTTGAAAGGTGGCCACATTAACCACTCTGCAACCAGCCCCCTTTCAATATACCCTACTGCTTTTGATTCCCATTAATTACATCTTGGTTTCTTTTAATTCGTCTTGCAAAAGTCCCCAAAACAGACTTATCAAAGACACTTTTTCAAACACTACTTTACCAAACTTTGAGCTTCTTGTTTTTACCAGCTAACTCCTCTCCCTCTGTTGTGTTGTTCAGATGTCGCAATGCTGGGCTCATAGAGCGAAATCGCGCTTTATTTGTCGCCTTGTTTCCGCGCGTTGCCTCGGTCGTGGCGGCGGGCCTTTTCAGATCAGGAACAAAAGCTAGTGATTGTACTACATTTAGCATGACTCAGTTGCTCGGGTGTCAGCTCTAATCCACACAGCATTGCCAAACAGTGAAATTGCTTTGCTTCAGCCTGTGAGCCTGGCTGCCTTCTCTCTGCCAGCCCGGGCCCGTGCCAGTTTCGCTCACCCACACACACACATACGACGAGCCCGCAATGTCAAATTGGCTGTGAAAATTGGTCCGTGTCTCGGCGTTTCATTCATGCTTTCACATATTTGTTTGCTGATATTGGTAATGTGGCACGGCTCTGAATAATCGCATTGTGACATGAATGAGGCTGTCTGTGCGCTGTTTTTGCCATAAGGATTCAATGCTTTGAAATACTAAACACAACCTAAAGTTGAGATGTGAGGCTTATGTTTACAAACCAGCTTTTCTCATTCTCCAGTGCAGGTACAATAGTGTTAATGCTGTACTTATAATAAAGGGTTAGAGTGTTTTCCCCGAAACCCAAAGGTTGGCTGGTCGTTGGATGCCAACTCTGACCAGTGCATGCTGTTGTTGCATTCTTGGAGCCAAACATGTCAAGCACCTTCCTTATGTATGTGATGTGTGAGTGGTCGTCAGGCTGGTGCAGACTTTTGTCAGTCTGTCCCAGGGTTGTTGTGACTTTATCCAAATAATCAAGTTTTAAAGGTGCATTATGTACATTTTCTGGTGCAGGTCCTCCACTTGCTTGTCTCAATCGGGCTGTTTTTGCTTTGCCTGGAATGTTCTTGCAATGTACCTTAGATGCATGTAAGTATCTAAGGTACATAGCAAGATGGAGCGGGGTTGCCTCTCTAAAGATCTGCCCTGTAACTTGGCAAGAAGACAGATAAATGAAACATCAATCATTATGTGGAACATTCCAGGCAAAGCAACAACATCTCCATGGAAACAATTAAATAGATAATCTGTCTTGTTTATGTTCATTAGATTTGTATTGTAAGCCTTGATGAATTATTGTGTAAGAAAAAAAATAAAATTGTGATTGATTGAACTGAAAAAAACATTTTTTGCCATATTGCCCAATTCTAAGCCCACAACTGTTTCCAATCAAGATGAACATACTTAATTCAGTGCTTATAACTCATGAAAGAAGAGAGAGGAGTAGTGGAACTGACGTGAGGACAAAGCTGTTTAACCTGGGTGCGTAGCTTTAGTGGTAGAGACTTCAAAGCGGTGGTGGTGGTAGAGTGACAAATGCGCGTGCGAGGTAGAGCCAGCCCGTCAGTAATGTCAGCTTAATCACTTTGACCTTCCCTCAAGTAGATTTCCATACCTATCCAATCATTTAGCTCAGCCTCCATGTTTGCACGAGGCTCTATGTAATGTATGTGTGTGCGTCTTTGATAAGGCCATGTCTGATGATGTTACTGTCTACAGCAATTTCAGACTAGTGCTGTGATGAAACCAGGAAAAAGGGTTGGTTCAGGGAAATAGTTCAACGTTTTGCAGAAAAAAGCTCTTGCCAATAGGCCTGTCACGATAACAAATTTTGCAATGTATTGCTTAAGAAAATATAGATAACATTGAAACTAATGTATGTCAGTAACACAATAACCCTAAAGCAGGATTAGTCTACATTGTTAAATCATGAGCTGTCAACTTCAGTAGTTAGTTTGTATCTTAGTTTGGACCATATGGAAGCTAAAAATCAAAGTATGACCTCAAACCTGTGACAATCTGCTGTTTTGGTAAATCACCATAACATGATTCCCTCATGTTTTGTTTAATGCAGCTCTATGATCAAAAACCTGTCCCCACCCACTCGTCCTATTGGTCAGCTTCTGTCATGCTCTGAGTGAGTGACAGGTGGATATAACCAATCACAGTGAAGAGTAAACTTTCAGAAACAGCAGATAGTTCTTAAAGACTGTATAAAACATACTAAGAAAATATGAATCATGATAAAAATTGAAAGGAAATTATGATTTATTTTTTTTATATCGCCCACTCTATTTGGATCTACAATCAGGCACAGAAGTTATTTATTCAACCTGCTAAAGCTCAGATCTTCATAGTACAGAAAACAAAATGTACCCACTAGTACAATACAATATTTACCCATAATAAGTATTGACCCCCAAAAATGATTGTTCCATCTGTTATTTAGCAAACAATAAGTCTCTATAGCAATTATCGTGACAGGCCTACATACTGGGATCCAGCTTTGTGAATGACATGTTTTGTTTTGTCATATAGAAATATCTCCTTTGTCTTCAAACTGTTTGGATAAAAAAGATGTAAGAAAGGACGAGATGGCAGACACTGGGCTGGTCGTACGTTTCTTGCAAGAAAAATTGGTGGTGTTGGATTCACATTACAACAGTCATTGTGAAACCACTTTTTATTGAAATTATTTTATGTATACTAGATCTTCTGATCATTTAGGGTTAGTATGAGATGCTGTGAGCCAATAAGCCGTATTTTGGTGCTTATTATCTTGATTAACCATGTTCCACAATTAAGTTTTGTCTTGATTTTCTGATGTGAGTGTTTGTTCACTAATCACGGGCCCAAATTTTTCATTACCTGATACAACTGAGAACATATAACAGAAGCTGGGTGAAAATGTAGGCACGAAATATTTTAAATCTGTAATTATTCTCAGTGTCTTTTATTGCATGAATAGTTATTTTTTGGGTTCCTAACTTGTTATATGTTGCTCTTTACTGCTCTGGCCTGCATTGTACATTGCCCCTTATGGCTTTTGGCAGTTACAGTATTGGTTACTGCAAACACCTGTAGTTGTATAGAGTATAATAATAAAATAGTAGAGTTGGCCCAAAACATATTTCAGTATTTATAGAAATCAAACTATATTTCTGCTCAAAATCACTAAATCTGATTTTAATGACACTGTGCAACAGGTAGTTCGCTTTGTTACTGTTGTGTTGTGTTCCTATATTTGTCTTGTTATATACTGCATCTACTATACTGTTTTGTGAGTCAGCTTTGCAATTCCACTTCATCTGCAGAAGAACTCCAGGGCAAAGGTAAGTGCAAATATACTGTAGCAATGCCAGTTTTCTTCTAGCATGAATCAACCTTTTAAATAATAAGATCAAATGATGGTGTTTCTTTGAATTTCTCTTAAAATCCAGCTATACATTGCTTAAGATGAAACCCCCACTTGACCCTCCCCCTGCTCCCCTTGGTATATGACATAGCCCCATAGAAGAACACTCCATATTTTTCATACCTTCCCACCGCATATTCCTGCACCCCTAGGCTGGTGCAATTGCTTTTGTAGGAGTAAATAACAGCTTTAACAAAACTTCAGGGACACATTAGTGCGCTCGAGGAGGGCTGCCTGGTTTTGTGGTGGGGGCGTGGGGTGCTCGGTTCCCCCCTCTCAGCCAGCGGTGTCCAGTGGGGAGAGCTAATGGCTTTGGGGCTTGGATATAAAGATACGCACTGCAAAAAAGAAATATTATCTACTTGAGTTACTCACTTGAATTAAAAATCCTGATTTGAGTTGTTTTAAGAGGGTCTTAAGGTATTTGTTAAGTCCCACCTGTTTACTGTTAGCGAGCTTGCATGTCCACAAACCTGACCCTGGCCTCTTCCTGCTTGTTGCCATGCATGGAAATGTTGTTCTTTGGACTATAATATAAACCTATCTGTCTCCACAGAGAAAGTTCTGAAAATTGGTCTGAAAAAAGCAAAACGAAAAAATGGCTTATAATTTTGTGTCAAATGAGAAAATGTAACAAAAAAGGGTCTGACACCTGAAAACAAATATCTTGAAAATGTAAAAACCAATTAATAAAAAAAATGTTACTGTCAAAATGATATAAACCAAGAATATTTTGAGTTTCCCCATTGAAGCTGCTGGATATTAGTGTTTTTTACAGTCCTCCCCAGTGCTTCCTCAGTGAGTCTGTATTGAGCAGTGTGCCTCTACATTGGCCTTGGCTTTATTTGTTTTGACTGTCTTGATGCCGCTGCAGACGTATATCGAGCTCTGGTCCTTTCTTGTTCATTTTAGCAGCTTTACAATGAATCCCCGCGCCCTCGCTCTGCATCGGCCAAACCATTATGTCTCAGCTGTCTGTGGCAGTCCTTCACACGCTGTTTTTCCATTCCTCTCCCATCTATATTGTGCCTGAAGACACAGAGAGCTAGATCACATAATGCTGTTAAATAGAACAGTATTTGTAACAGGGAGGCTTCTTTATCTAGTCTTGCTGCTGTAATTGGAGAATACATTTTGTTGTGTTTGAGTATGTGATTGCCATTATGTACAATGATTTGGATAAGGTATTACTCCAGATGCCCTTCCTGGTAACACATTTTTAAATTTATCCATGCTTGTTACTTGAGCTCAGTTACAGCAAATACAAACCTGCACTATCCAATTTTTCTGGAGGAAGGTCGGCCACCGGCTTGTCTTCAGGGAGATTATTTTGCTGTGCCTTTCAATGTTGCGTATTATAGCATTAAACCTATCTCAATTGAGATGTTGTGAATTTAGATCTATGAAAAGGTGGCCCAACTCACAGCAATAATGCATGTACTTCAAGGCAATAAACACCTGCAAATTTTGAATGCCATATTGTGTAACCACAGAGCTTATATATAAATAGTCATAGCCAGCCAAAGTGAGCATGGGCGTGCTCCCGGCTCCATCGACTCTGTTGCCCCTCTCTCTAACTATTGGTATCAGGCTTGTCATTTTGGTCTTAAAATGTTTGCATTAACATTCTCTACATGATCCTGATGTTTTTATTTCAATATTTTGTCCATAAATCAAGATATGATTATGAATAACAAACAAATCAGGCGTCTTCTTTCTCAGAGGTCTCTCCCGCTAGCGTTGACAACAGGTTTGATTGACAATGTTGCTGTGCGCAAACTCCCTGCTAAACCAATGGTGCAGGGGTGTTACCTTCAACAGCCTCTCTCCGGATTAGCTCTTTGCTTACTATGATATTCGTGGTCGGAATTCCAAATATGGAACTCGGCTCCAAATTTGCCCCATAGCTGCTGGCCTCAATGAGCTTCATTTGGCTAGAGCCAAACGCTGAGCTGATGTCACACTCCCTTAGTCTATATGTGTAGCATTCCAGGCAAGCATGAGATGAGCATCTCTATGGAGACAAGCAAATGGCAGACCTTCCACCAGAAAAGTTACATAGTGCACCTTTAATAACACTAAAGGCCTCATTTGTGAAAACTCATTCCACCATGAACAATGGAAACTGAGAGCAGGATACAACTACAAAAACTTGCTTTATTGACTAATATGCATGTACCTTCATGTGTCCATTTCACAATTTTATTTAGCTACAGTACTAAACCATGAAGTGTGTTGTCTGCAAATGTGCTATTTAAATTTGTATCCCGCAATGAGGATATGTATTCTAATTACAGCTACTTTAAATGTCACTGCCCTTAACACTTTTTTCACAGTTTACGTGTACTTGCTTCAGCCTATAGTTGTGTATTCTCTTCTCTACATTTACCATAGGCCTACATATATAATAAAACACAAATATACAAGCTTTCAAAATGGAGCGACAACAAAAACAAAACGCTCACACCATTTTCACGGTTGTTCTGTGCATCTGTTCTTGTTGGCTGGTCGCTGTGAAGTTGAAGGCTTCTCTGGGCCCACTGCGCTGGTGAGATGGATGCTTCGCTAACCCTGTACACTGACTGTCTATGGGGATCTCACCGCTCTCATTATGTGCCACTGCTACCACGTTTTACCGGGCCACCCATTTGTCCTCATTTAAGAGGGACGAGGGATAGACCTGAGCAGGACCACCTATCTGCAGCCCATGGAGGATTAAAACGAAATTTGTTATGACTAAGCAGATGCGTTCGTATTCATCAAAATAACACCAGAGGAGTGTTATACTCTAACTTGTCTTGCTTTTGGTTCATAGCTTGCACCCTGTTCTTAAAATAGCTGTACCCAAATGTTTTACCTGTAGTTAAGCAAAATTTCTGACCTACAGCACAGATGTATTGTAAAAGTCAAAATGAGACTGCTGTATATTGTTTACATTAAATTATTATGGCTGCGTAATCCCTCAGTCATCCAGGTCTGATCCATAGTAAAACCTAAAGTTAAACCTGTCAACAGGACAAAATGTTGTAGGACAAGAAGAATTCCATCCTCAGACCCAAAGCAAACAAAGGAAACAAGAGAACAATAGATCGAGCCAGTAGGGCCATTAAAGGTTGAATGGAGGCCATTAAGGCTGAAACTGTAAACAATAGCCATTTACAGTTTCAGTGTGGTTAGCTCCTCCCTTCAGATAGATATAAGGCAGTGTCCACCAGCAATCTGACTAGAACGTCTTCATTCCTACAACGTTTTGTCCAGTTGACAGGTTTAATTTTGGCTTTCACTATTAAATTACTATGTTTTTTTGTTTTTTTTGAGCATGTTACTTGTTGTTAGCATTACCGTGATGGGAAAACTCATCTATGGCCTCTGAAAGTTGTAAAATGCACTTATAAATGCATCTCTGTGAATAATTACGTTGCTCGGAATGCATAAAGTGCGGAAGAATTTTTGAAAAGCGTTTTCATGTTTTTAAGGCAGTAAATATCAGGGACAGTGCCTTTTTAATTACTCCCTTATTCATCTCCAACAATAGTCGAATGGAATAAATCTAATCTACGCTACTTCACCAAGAGAAAGCACCCTAAAGCTGTCGTAGCGAGAGGTTTCGAGATGCTATGGTTTATCATATTTAATGGAGAGGAACAGGAAGTAGGAGACGTTAAGCTGCACGGTGGTGATTTATACTGTGAGGTGGGAGGAGTGGGGAGGCAAAAGTCTCTCTCCCTGTCCACACCTCTGGGCTCTGCTCCTCAACACCAAAGTAATCTCTGTCAAAACTACAGGGGGAGCAGGTGTTTAAAGAGAATGGAGAGATAGGGTTAGGGGATAGGGTTATCAAAAGCATCGAAAATCAGATACTAATCCTTGCTAAAACTAGTATCAAAACTAGATACTCATTTGCGAAGATTCTATAAAAGTTGCATTCACAGGACAGAAATAAACCTCTCCTGAACAGAATTAGAGTTTAGAATGATCTTAAGTATAGGTCATAGTCTAGTTTACGCCTACGAACCACGATGGAACTTACCTGGACGACAGAGGGATGACATAGATATAGGTTCACATGGTAATTTATACAAAAGTACTATGATTTAATGTTGAAAATAACATTCTATTATGTAAGGAAAGAGTGAATTGTTAAATTTTCATTGCGTTATTGAAGTTAGTATGGAGTCAATTCCTTAGTATTGAAATCGAGTTTGATATAACAGTTATTTACTTGTTTATTCTTTTATTTATATTCTCTTCTGGTTGAGTCAAATGTGGCTCAGGAACCGACCTGTGTGAGGTCTTTGTGCGTCAAGTAAATCACCCAGCAGGACAATACAAACCTTTGTCCCACCATATGAAGAATAACCAGCTCAATAATCAAATGAGAAATAAACTGCCTTTGCCGTCAGTAATGATTTGAATCTATAAAACCTGTATGTATTATATAGCTTTAAACTAGTTTTGCAGTATGAGCCCTTTTTCCTCCTTTGGCTCGCCGCGTCTGATCTCGCTTTTGTTGTCGCCTGAAAAGCCCGGTGATGTCATGCCTTCATTGTCACCTGTTCATTTGCTTTGGTAGCGGAGGGCATTGGGCTATCGATCAGGATTTGCAACTGTGTTAGCAGCTCTGCCTGCGTCTAATATAGGCCTTGAGGCTATCCTGGCCGTCTCACGAGTGCTTCCCGGCCCTTGTAATCTTAATTAAATATGCAACTTTTGATTGCCACAGGGTCACCACACATGCATTTCAATGTGTGGCCTACCAGGGGGTTTAGTTTGGAAATTTTATATATTAAAGGGGATATATAATGCAGAAATAACTTGTATGATTTTTTTTTACCATGTTATAATGGTGTTCCATAATAATTAGGATAGACAAAGTTGTATTTTGGTTGATTTTTGATGATTGATTGGTTTGATGTTTGAGTAATCCTGTCTTATCTGCCATTTGAGGCTGGAATGCTCAGAAAATATCTGTTTTCACCTATGCCCTATCTCTACCCACAGCTCCATACTTAGTTATGGTTATTCCAAACATTCATACTAAAAAACGTTTCATAGTAATTTTTCAGTAAAATCTCATAAATGAAAATATGCTGCTTGTTACAGTGAAATAAAGAGGCCAATCAGTTCTGCGGTTTTCAACAGGAAGTCAATGAACCTGTTTCTATTATTAAGCCATTTGAGATCAATATTATGGTTTACAATTGACAAAAAAACCAAAAAAAAAAGAAGAAAATAATGAACATATGTCTTGGTTTCGTACCAAATACTTGAAAAAAGCATAATATGTTTTCTTTAAAGAACAAAGAGCAGAAAATAGCATGTTTTCCCGTTTCCCTTGTTAGCCTCCTGCTGCATTCCCCCTATATTTTTTTCCAAGATGAATTTTATGATTCCCCCCTCTTTCCCTCCTTCTCCCTCTCTCTCTCTCCTGCGCGCGCTTTTCCCCAGACAGGTTCCACAGTGTTTTAGAGGGGATGGATTTAATTGCTCTGTGGGGATTGGTTGGCTGTGCTGGGCTCGGCTGTTTAATTAGTGTACCCTGCCGGGATTGGTTTAATGCTTCATGATCTTGAAATTGTCTGATTGTTCAGCCCTCTGGGGACTTTCCCTGCCTACGTAGGCCAGCAGGTTTAGCTAAACATTGCTCCGGGCTGCTGCTGTATGTGAGGGGGGGTAGCAGTTTGCCTCAGGAAGCTGTGGTTTTGGATCTAGGGGAAAAAGCGGGCATTGGTGTGGTGTGAAAACTAAAAGAAGACTTGAAGTGGACGGTCCTGAGTGCTCTCCCGGGCCAAGAGACCTCATAGAAATGTTTATACATGCAATAACTTGGCCCCGCGCGATGCAATATGGAAATGACTGCGATTGACTATTAATGCAGTCCCAATATTTAGACAGGGATACAGTGTTTCTTTATGATAAGTGACTGTATAATTCCTCCACGCAGCCAAGCTAAATAATTATCTATGCATGTGCTGTGAGCTGGGCTTTTCCATTTGCACTAAATAGGTGGCCTGTCTATTTGAAAGAAAGCCGCTCTGGTTCAGGTTGGGTCACATGAGCTGTTTTTACCAAAGACCAAGGAGAAATGTTATCAACATTAAAAATGAGTCATTTATGCTGCAGGACCAACCCAACTACTATATACTTTATATTTTAAAATTGTAGTGAACCCCAACAATAATTTGAAGAAAACCTATATGGATTTCCCTGATTTATGTTGAACAGTTTTTTTTTGTCATTAATACCTTACAGTTTGAAGTTTTACTTGTATGATCAAAGCAACTGTATTCTGAATACCACTGCATGAACGACGAACTGTTTTTGATACATGTAGTTACTTCTCAATGCTGTTTATGCTTTTGGAGAAATTGTACTAATAATATGTTCTGTAAATATTTATGCTTTGTAATATGAGATAGTGATATGTTCATGATAAATGTGAGAAATTTATCATTATCTCATATTAAAGAAAACCTTTATTAACACATACACAAACTAGATATGACTCTACAACTTTAAAACACTCTTCTCAACCCGTATCTACGATAACAATTCTCTATGCATGGTCACTAGTTTATATCTTCATTTGCTTGGCCTAGTTTGGATATAGTTGGTTCTACATGCCACTTTTGTAGATAAAGTTATTGTAAAAGCTATACTTTGAATGTGTTGATCTTGGCCCTTTATGAGCTCAGGTGAAGTGTCTAAATGTGAATGTTTGAGTTATGTTGGTGGTCACCTTGACGGAGGGGAGCAGAGGAAATTACATTTGTGTAAATGGGTGCAGGATGTGTCCCCTGTAGACTTGACGGGACGTCCTTGATTTGGTTCAATCATGGGTGCTGCTGACCTCTGCCGTAAATGTGCCTGGATCAGATGTGGAGGAGGCGCGGCCCGGTGCAGATATAGTTGCTATTGAAGGCTAAACTCATTCCACTTCATCAGACTTATCGGGCCCACTCCCAACCCCAAACCCAACCCCGAAGTGCATAAATCTTGAGTGGCCGATTATCAGAATGCTCCTGTGCATTTGGCCCGGACTGTATAATGTGTTTGTCCTCATGCTGAAGGATGGGAGAGCAATGCTGATACTGTCATTACGTTACTTGGGAAAACTGCTCTTTGTACCTCTATCGCTTGTCAAATTTTGTCTGGATTTACATAAAAATATATTTCGAGGTGCCTTTTAAGGCTTTGAATAAACCTTAAAAATGAATTGGATTGAATCTGAAAGTAGAGCTGTACTGGTACATGAGATATGTTTTATGGCATACTGTGCAACATTCCTGGGAAAACATCTACATACTGCACTTGTCTAACTAGCAAATTTGTAATTGTGCCAATACTTCTTCAAAAAATGGCACCAGTCTAGAGAGAGAGAGAAAAAGACAGAGTGAGAGAGACTGGAGCAGAGCTGAGGGGGAGGCGGGACAGAAGTGAGTCAATTTACTATTATTCAAAAACATTTACGTTATTCATGCTGACAATTTAGACTGCAGTATTGTGGCTGTAGTGGTAGTAGTGTTACAACAATTGTGTGTATTTGTCTTACAAATGTTCTAAAAGTGTATTTTATTTGGGTAACCATAGGCCTGTCACGATAACAAAATTTCAAGCATGATATATTACATACTATTACTACAGAGAAATATGATACATAAAGACACAATACCATAGAAGTTAGATACGATAACAACACTAGGCTATGGATTTAAAGTTGTATTTATGTTTTTGCTGCCAAATCTCAAAGTTCCTTTACACTACCACTACTAATCAAATGAGAAAGCAGCATGGTACATACTTCCTTGAAAACTGTCTAAATTGGATTTGAGGACCTAATTGGATTTCCCCATGTGGTTGTACCCCTCCACTAGGGCCTGTTTGTGTTTGGGATAGGTTCTTTATACACTGAGGGGGCTCCTCCTCAGTCCTAAGAGCCCCCCATCCCTCTCTCTCTACCTCTTCTTTCTCTCCCTCCCTCTCTCTCTCTCTGGGGGAGATGCCCTGATTACTGAGTGACGCTCTGGTTCTAGGGCCTCTCCAGCTCTTGGGATTGTTTTTGCTGTGATGATAAGGGCTTGAGAGCAATCAGAGAGGGCCCTGTGTTGTAGACAATCTTTAAATCTCTCCATTATGAATGTTGTTGGGACACGTCGGTACATTTTATCTGTTTGCGATAAATGTTGCTTAGCTCGCTTTCCTGTTCATTTAGACCCCATAAAACAGGGACTAGTGGAATATGACTTCAATATGGGCCAATCAGCGGATTCGGAGATATTCAGTGCTGTGTTATTTTAACCTTAAGGTCAATGGTAGAGTCAACAATGCCGCTCTTTTCGAAATGGCCTGGAGGCATTGGCTGGGTTTGAAAGACCTGTCTAGACCCCTCAGTGACTGCACAATAGTGGACCAGATAAGTGGAGACTGTGCAAATATTTTTTCTGTCATTGTTAATCATATTACACCAGAACAAATGGCAAAATGGTCACTAACCTTTACTGAATATGTGGGGTTTGGTGAGAGTAAACTTTCAGATAAAATATTGCCTGATTGCCATAAACCTGTTAAACTCAAGTGTACTCTTTATCATTATCATTCATTATTTTACTTATTTATTTATTTTTTACCAATTTTGTTATACTGGTATAGAATGTTCACATCAAAACTTATTTAGTCAAACACTTAAAATACTATCATAAAATTCTTTGTTTTGTAGTAAAATAGTTCTCAAATTATTGCATGAAAATGATATTAGGTGGCTGTTTTAATGAGGCTCTTACTTACTCAAAGCCTTTAGCTGTAAATTAATTAGAATTGTAAAAATGTACAGACAAACAAATATGTGATTTTCAGAAATAGAATAATGATAAACAGGTGAGGCTGGGCCTCACCTCCTGTTACAGTTGACCACTTAACTTGCTTCAAAATACCAAAATCAATATATTCTTCACATATGAAGTGTTTTCTGACACAGCCTTAACACTTCTGGATTTGGCCTCCTTAAAAGATTAGAAATACTGGTGCCCCCGTTCTCCCCTCCCCCGCTGTATTTCGGGGTTGAGTTCAGCGTCCCGTCTAGACTGGAGTATCATTAACCTGTGGTGACCTGCTGTCCCCGGGGTATTCACTCTCTCATCCCCTCCAGCAGCACGTTAGCCAAACGTTAGCTCCTCCTCTGGGACAGCCAAGAACTCCTCCACACTCCCCATCAGCATCACAACTGGACTCATGCACTGCAAAAAAGAGGCATCAAGTAGAGTTCAAATCACAATATTCATCTTGATTTGAATATTTTAGACTTATTTATACAGGTGTAGGTTTCAATTTCAAGAATATTCAGAGAGATTTGCATTTTTTACAAATTTATGTAACCAAAGGATTATTTTTTATATATATATATATATATATATATATATATATATATATATATATATATATATATATATATATATATATATATATATATATATATATTTATTTATTTATTTATTTATTTATTATTTTAAGGGTAATTTTTTTAATCAAATAATTTTGCTTAATTAAAAGGTGCACTATGTAACTTTTCTAGTGGTGGGTTCGCCACCTACTTACTATATATCTCCATGGAAACAAATGGGTGACTGTTTTTTCAATACATTTAATAGCTATCTAAACACACATAATTGAATAAATGCTAGACATGTTAATGCTCCACTGTGGAACATTCTATGCAAAGAGGTAATATCTCCATGGACACAAGCAAGTGTCCATGGAGACTTGCTTGAAAAGTTACATAGTAAACTGAACCCTGGCAGTAAGCTTGAAATCAATCCCAGTCAGTAAATAAAATAAATGGAGCTATGCAGTGAATGACAAAATTGCACTTGAAACTATAAAAAAAAATTACAAATAGTCTTACGCTGTGCCAATCCCCACTGGCAGTTATGTCAAGCCAATCTGAAACCATTTATAATCATATATTTTTTGCAGTGTATTCTGACAGCCTTTAATAGTGTGAGTGTCCAGCGCTGCTATATCAGACTACTGAATAATTCAAAACGTCTGGGCTGCGTCTCGCCGTCCCGGGACAGTGGCGGCGGGGTGTGTAGGGGTGCTCGGAGGTACAAGGGTTAATAACAGGTTCTTTCCTATCACCCCCACCTTCCCCAAAACAGCCCCACCCCACATGCAAGAAGCCTATTCAGTTGATTAGATTTTTCAAAATGGATCAATTTTTAATCAGCAGAGCATCTGACTACGGTCAATAGCTCTGTCGCGGGGAAGACAGTTGCCGGACAGCCGTCTTTATTTACAGGAATGGTTTGTTTTTTACTGTATGCAGATGGGGAGGCAGGAAAGGGCTGGCTCAGGTCACTGCTGCGATGTCTGCTGCACCACTGCGGGATCTACACACCATTTATCTGTCTGTAAACTCCAACCAGCAGGAAGGTTGAAGCGAGCAGGCATCACTCAAAGATCAGGACACGCAATGAGGTTCATAGTTGTAGATGTATTACCCACTGACGCGTCTCAGTAAATGATCCAAGTTTGTTTTAAAGCGATTATTCTACCTTATTTTTACAGCCCTAAAATGTGAAAAACAGAACTGGTTTATTTTAAATGGCTTACAAGTTATTCCTCAGTTCCTTTATGCATTCTGAGCATCCTAATTATTCACCATGATGACTATATAAGCAATTTTCACAACTCTCGGAGGCCAGAGCAGAGTTTTGCTCTCTCAGCAAACCTAACAACAAATAGCATGCTAATGCGCAAGTCCTGGTTATTGGAGAATAAAACTGTTCATACTTGGATGCAGATAGCACGTAGCGGACATATTTTTACCTCAAGAGTTGCTTATACAATAAATCTGTACTGCATAGGGGCAAGACAAATTTTGCTCAAGAATCGGGTACAGGGTGAGTACTAAAATCAGGTACTGAAGACAATAAAGAAAAGCAAGTTTTGCATCCTCCACTGCAAGACCAAGACCAATATTAGATCTTCAACCTACACATACAAATATACAATACCTTCTAACTTCTTTCTCCCTTTCACAGTTTTACAGTTAGTCTATTGCTTCTTCATTATTGTTGGAGACTGTACTTACACAGCCCAAGCAGAGGTGGATGTGCGCATATGCACTGTCGCACAACCATTGAGCCACAAAGCAGCATAAAATTAAACCCTGATCAGATAATGGCACTTTCTGGATACATGGACATATTAACTAGTCTTATCTGTTTTCATATTCCTTGGATATTTTTGAGAATTTCAAGATTCTATAACAAATTACAAATAACATCAATCTAAACTAACTAGCTAACACTAAAAGCTGGTATTGGTTTTCGCTACACCAAGCTAAAAAAAAAAAAAAAAGTAATTTATCATTTAATACCATTTTTCTTACCCATTTGCCTTGGCACCGAGTGAGAGTGGGAGAGTCAAAACAAGTGGGCTGTAATATCACCATCAGGCTTTGATTGGGCTGTTGGGACGTCCTAACATGTTAAATAATGAGGCGCCCATAAAGTAAATGTGCAGAAGTGCTGACAGGACGCCATGGTTACGATGGGGGACATGGGCAGAGTTATGGAGGAGATAATCTACCCTCAGACTCTCTCCTGCTCTGCACATCTGCTCCTCACACACCTGCCTAAATAATGTGTGAGTGATGGGTTCTGAATCATGTGTAGGATTGACTTAGTGTATGTGGTACTGGTCGTTTCAATTAGTTGTACATCCTTTAATTTTTTCATGTATTTGAGCAAAAATCATCTTGTCCCTGTACAAATATAGTTTATAAGTAGCTCCTGTGGTCAACATAAGCCTGATGTGTGTTGGTGCATTTAATTATAAAGCGTTTCACGATAATCAGGAAGTGTGCGGTTAGCATGCTACTTGTCGGTACCTTTACTGTGACATGTAAACTCCGCTCTGGCCTCTAAAAGTTGTGAAAAGTGCTTAGAAACTCATCACAGTGTATAACTAGGATGCTCAAAATGCATAAGGTACGTTTTTATTGCTGAAAAATACCTTGGAAAAAAAGGCATTGTTACTGGGAGCAGACTCACCTCTCTACAGATCTGACCTGTAACTTGGCCCGATGGTGTCACCTGCTTGTTTGCTTTGGAATATCTTTTAGTTGAGTATCTAAAGATTGGGAAACGTGTCATAATAAATTGGCCGCAATTGCAAATACTTTTCTATCTAATAATTATCTATACATATTTCTATTCTCTTATATAAAATGATCAAGGTAGTGTAAAATGGTCAACTTTTATCAACAATTATAGAGCTTTGGCAACATATTGTTTGTGATTGCTGTTACTGTATAGTACATTGCATCATACACTCATGTTCCCCTGCGATCCCAGTACTCACCTGTTCTTTGTAATTTTGACCAAGAATATAAATCAAACTTGGCCTCTTGAGTTTCAGTTGCAGCTAAACCTACACATGAGGAAAATTCAGTGTAATATGTGTGCACTTTGAGACCAATGTAAAACAGAGGGGCTCTTTGTCGGGGAAATGTTTGAGTAAACAAGGTCAGACAGTGCAGTTGAAATCGATAGCCCGCGTCCTGATGGACTCGATCAATTTATCAAAGTCAAAATGTGCGATCAATAAGATGACACACAGCAAGCCCCATGCAATTTCACAATATTTACTATGAGACTGCGCTTTACCCTTGACCCTTGGTTTCATAATAACATGTTAAGAGGAAAGTGCTGATGTCTGTTAAGTTTAAGTATTAGAGATATGTTGAGGATTAATTTCCTCAGGATTCCAAGTAAAATATAATGATTCATGGGAAGCTGAACTTCCTGTAATATGGTGTTAGTTTTAGGACGGCTAACCATTCAAAAGATGGATTATTTTGTTTTGAATTATTGATTGCTTTTATTTGTGGACCCTTGGATACTAGACCAGTGACTTATAGGTGCACAATCTAACTTTTCTGGTGGCGCGTACCTGCTTGTCTCTGTTCACATATTATTGTTTTGCCTGGAAAGTTATGCAATATGGTATTAAACCTATCTATCTCCGTGGAGACAAGCAAGTGATGCCGCCAGGCCAAGTTACAGGTGAGATCAGGGGCGATGCGAGCTCACCCACAGTAACAATGAATGTTTTTCAGGGCAATAAAACATTTATAATTGAATAAATGAAGATAAGTTTAATGTTAAGTAATGCAATAACGTCTCCATGGAGGCAGGCAGGTGATGGACCCCGGCCTAAAATTTACATAGTGCACGTTTTAATTCAATGGCCAACACACATCACTGTTTTTCCACCTGAGCTAGCAACACAACCCTGGTCATTGTTCTCATCGTCAATGCTTCAACACAAACTTGTTTACAAAATATTGAAAAAATAAAAACAACATCGGCCAACGAAATTTTGCTATAACTGCCATGTACTGCTTTTATTCCCAGTGACTTTTCCAACCATATGGGAATTTAGGTGGAAAAAAAAACTATTCCAAACCCAGGATTTTAGATAAAATGTTTAAATAGTCACCTCATTCTTTACAATAACTCTTTACAATAACTACTCATTTCATTTTCTAACTATTGTGTATGATGTCTCAACAGCTTTATAAGACTGGGCAGATGACACAATGTAAATCAATACAACAGAAGGACACTGAGCTTGTGATGGAACCGGGAAAATGAAAGAAAACAAACACAAGGTTAGCGCCGCGCTGATGCTAACTATAATAAAGTGTGGGAAGGGCCTGTCCCTGTAGTATGCGGACATAGACTTTAATTTGAGAGGGACAGTGGTCAAGTGGACAATGGATTTATTATACAGCCTATACTGCAGACAACACCATTTTATAATTTACTATTGTAGGTGCATTACTTTACTCAGTTTTTCCACCAGCATTGTTTTATTAGCTGCTTTGTTGTGAAAGGCTAGATAACTTAAAAATAAAAAAGATAAAATAATTCCAGGTATTTTCTGGTCCATTGTGAGATTGGGTGAAGGATAACCACAAAATGTAGCATATTGATTTCAGTTACTAGTTTGAGTATTTGAATGTTAAAGCTGGGATACCTGACTATTCTTGTTAATTGGGTAATTTTGTTTTACTCCAATTAGTATATTTTGAATTAAATCAGAATTGTCTATAGCTAATACAAACGTGTTTAAGCAATTGTAACCTGCAAATAATACCTGAAAGCAACGCTAGGATTACAGAGATGGGTATGTACTCATTTACTTACATTTACTCAGTTACATTTACTTGAGTAACTAATTGTACTTTTCTCGTAGCCTACTTTTGCTCCTGCTTGAGTAATATTTTTGTTTACTCTTCCCACTGTGAGCAGGTCTACAAGTGACAAATGCTTTATGTTGACAATCTTAAATTATTCGAACATTTGTGTTTCTTGGAGCGCTCCTTCAGATTTGATTTAGTTTTTCTCATTTACTGATCTGTCATTTGAAAATACCAGATCTTGTGCATCATTGTCCATGTTTTGTACTTCCATTTATATTTATTCTAAATTCTACTTTAGTTACGTCACGGCAGTTGCTCTTTAAGTTACTTTTCCCAAATACTTTTTTACTCTTACTTGAGTAATTTACTAGAGTACTACCTTGTACTTCTACTTGAGCAGTATTATTCTGAAGTAATGTTACTCTTACAATTCATCATATAAAATAGCTGTTATAAAGATATGCATGTTCCCAAAAGTTTAAACATGTGATTACTAGCGATGTTGCAAAAGGTCAGTTAGAGCTAGTTACTAAATAGATAGATTTATATATATATATATATATATATATATATATATATATATATATATATATATATATATATATATATATATATATATATATATATATATATATATATATATATATATATATATATATATATATATACTTAGTCATTTCGAGGTTTGAAAAGTGGGTAATGCAACTTTAACTCCACAAAACACATAAAATACCAACACATTTACACTATACAACATTTAAGCTTTGTAACATATTGACATAAGCAATATAGGTGCATTTCTCATATTTATTTACACATTCACAGGCTTGATCAAACTAAAATGATGACAAAATAACGATTGCTGCAAACACTAGTCCCTTATTGAGCCAGGGGTGTGTTTCTTTCAGGACAGGTTTTGACGTATTGGCGCAAACTCCTGCCCTACTGTTGACATATTGACATAGAGGGATTCATTGATGTATTGACATAATCATATCTTTGGCTTATTGACACTGGAATAATGGCGTTCTAACCCTGTGATTTATGCAATGTGTGCTCATATTAGCATTTTGGCATCCTGAAGCAGTGACATGGTTTTCCATAGGGGTTTGAACACTGACGGAGACGACAAGCACTAGATACACATTGGTGGTTTTCTGTTGAAAGTGTAAGTTTATTGATTTTAATAGAAGCTCAAATCAGAAATTGCCATTAAACTAAATTGTAAATAGCATAGCACTAGAAATAGCATAGCACTAGATAAGCACTAGATACACATTGGTGGTTTTCTGTTGAAAGTGTAAGATTATTGATTTTAATAGACCCTCAAATCAGAAATCACCATTAAACTAAATTGTGGTAAATAGCATATTTTTGACATTACTTGAATGACTTGAGTTGAGTAGATTTGTCTTGAGAGGTAAAACAATCTGCCTCATTTACTTACAATATGGACTAAAACTATTTCTTCTATTTGTATTGTAAGAACAAATCTAATCTTGTGTTGGTGAATAATGTTACTTGAGTCAACTACTCCTATTAAGATGATATGGCCTCATTTCTTAGATACTAGTTTTTGCTATATATAGAATATAGTGGTAAGATTCTACTTATTCATGGAAATTAGCAGGTTTTGTAGCTCAACAGACCAATGGAGCATTACCAACAATTAGTGTAAGAAAAGACAAAGAAGGAGATGCACAGAACGACCCCATGTTGACCAGGAACTGAACCCAGGATCTTCTTGCAGTGAGGCGAGTGCTAAACTCTGAGCAACAGCGACACCACAATTATACTAGGCCTAGGCAATAAATCTAATTGTAACCAAGGTCAAACTTCAATCTTTTCTATAATTGGGGCTTTTGAATCATTACATCCATTCAAGGTCCTATTTTTTGTAAATCATTATTCCATACTTATTTTTCAACAGGGAAAGGTTCCACATTGCACATTCAGAGAAAAAATTCAGACCATACGAACGACACACATTTTCATCTCGATTCTTCTCCAAAATGTTTTCTTTGAAAGTGTGAACAGTTACAAATCTGTTTCAAGTCGGGGCTAATTAGGTAGAAGCCAAGTTTTGATGCGGCCGTGTGCTTCTGACAACATACGCCGATACAAAACACAAAAGGGATGACTGCAGACATGTGCTCTGTCTAATCTTCTCCAAAAAACATCAAAACCTACTCTACTCCTCACCCACGTGTACTGATTTCTGCTCACTAATGAAAATATGTTGTGTTCCTATCTTTGCACCCTGATTATAAAAACTGGGCTAGTTTTTGAATTCATATTTGATTGCAGCCCGTAGCTATATGTGCTTCGGACCGCCTCTTCTCCCTCCTGATCACTTCTTTTTTTTTTACTGCAAGCGAAAAGATGCATTGCACTTTAGATATGCTGAATAGGTGCTGATGTGTGTTAAAAACAATTTTGCAGGTGCCTTGTCAAAACACACTAGGTGAAGCTTGCACAATTTAGTTTAATATGCTATCAATCAGATGGAGCATGTACTGGTTTTATGATTGCGGGCATCCCCAAGACTGTCGTGGCAGGGGCTAGCTTCACTCATGACTTGGCCGCGTGTCCCTCTTGTCTATTTGTCTGTTTAATATGCACAGTTGGTCATTCAGGGAGTCGTTTTGGACCAGGGTAAACGAATAGGCTACAATGATTAGCTTGCACTACACAGGAAGTGTCCATCACAGTGTTAGAAGTGCTGGGAGTCCTTCTCTAATCAAGAAGCAGTTAGTGAGGGGAAGTTCATGATGTAGATGCACATTTTAGATGATGTTAAATCCTGGTTTAGTCCTGGTTTAGTTTCATTACTTATTCCTATCCAGGTTTAACCTTTAGAGTCCTGATTTAGTCCTGACTTAGCCTTAAATTTGGGTTTAATCTGGATTCACAGTTTAGTCCTGGTTCTTTCCTTGTGTGATTGTCGGAATGACTCATGGATCGAAAGGTGCACACATGGGACTCAAAAAATTAACAAGGTTTATTTCAAAGAAAAATGCAAAGGCTAGGTGTTGGGAGCTGGGTCAGAGAGTGAGGTGATCAGTGGGTCCAAAAAAATGGGATCATGGGAAGATAAACTGACGATCTTGCAGCGTGTGGAGAAATGAGCAGACGGAAAACTGTGTCCAGCGGAGCTGCAATGGTTAAGATGAGGAGCAGGAGACACGAGGAGGTCTCTGGACGGAAAACTGTATCCAGCGGAGCTGCAACAGAGAGTATGAGGACCAAAAGACAAGCTCCCTAGATGGAAAACTGTGTCCAGCGGAGCTGCAACAGAGACAGGGAGACGACTACCCCGGACGGAGAGATGTGTCTAGCAGTGGCTCGGGAGCAGAAGCAGGCATGGACCAGGTAAAGAAGGTACAGGTAAGGAAGGTTGAAGTTGGGAAAAAAAAGGGCTTCAATGAAATCCGAGTATCAATTATTATGACAACGCTTTCAACACAAAAGCCCTCTGTGACCTTTGGTGGTATATGGTCGTGCTGCCCCTCCCTTGTGTCACCTGGACCTCTGTGAGATGTACAAGATCCACTTGGACAAACACAGAGGGGTAAATACTCTGAGTGCAGTTACTTAATGGCAGATTTTGCATGCTTAATTGCGAGTATGGATCGTAGGTCCATTAAAAGACATCAGTGTCTGGGAGTCCGGCTACAGTTTGAATATGGCCAGAGATGGATTGATCCATTGACTTCCTGGCTTTTCTATTTAAGAGAAGTAATTACAGACAGAGTGCAATGCATCTTAAAGATTATCTGAGCAACAGGGAGGGCAATATAGAGCCTTTACATAGATTTGTGTCTGCTTTTGTACTTCTGCAAGACTTGTTTTAAATGTAGTTTTAGCACTATACTGCATTGGCCATATTATTTTAGATATATTACTCTGTTTTAAGTAATTCTGGCATTGCTGTAGTAAGAACACAGTGGCAGAAAAAAAAAAAATCTAATGTTCTGTAAAATTTGCTCCATAAGCTGTTTTTTTTAAACAAACCAATATTATTATGATGTGCATTGGTTAACCCATTTTTTATTTTTTTTTTAAATCTCAAATTTAGTTACACATTTGACCTATATTCAAATATAAATCCACTTTTGATTTTTGAACAACTTTTCTTGAATCCATGTACATACTTACACTTTGTAGGTTATATTACCTACTACTTGGCATGCAAATCTACTATGATCTTAAAGAAGCCACATCTTGACATTTGGCTTTTCTATAGTTTACCTTATATAAACCATAGCTATAAATATCTGCATTGCTATCTTTCATTATCACATGTATTTGCTTTGACCTAGGTGTTGATAGGACCAACAATTCAGGAGAAATCCACATTTAAAGTTTGAAATGAGTTTGTACAATATATTAAGCCGAAAAGTGTGCACTACCCCATCAGTAAAAATATGTGCGATGTCCATGTGCTAAATTAGGTCTTAAGTTTCACTCATAAATGGAGAGAAAGCAGTTGTTTACTTTCTGTAACGTGAATTATAATGATAAGAAGCACCAGAGGAGAGAAAAGAGAGGAGAAAAGGTGAGGAGCTGCCTCTGGATCAGAGAGAAGGAGGGGGAGTGGGCGCAGACGGCACCGTACACACAGAGGCAGAGGGAAGGAGACACTGGACTTTTAGTCAAATTGTGCAGATTTAAGTCAAAACTTGTGTCCACTTTGAATGACCTCACCGCCTGAGAGAGTGACGGCAGGTCACAATACCACCTAGAAACTTCCTGAAACCACCTTTTTTTAAGTTATTCTCGTTTGCACTGTTTTATTTATCTGACTTTATCAGTCCAATTAAACATATTTTTTGGGCGTTTTTGTCTTTTTTTCTTCTTTTTGCTGGCCCTTTTGTTCTTAGCTGCCTGGCTCAGCAGAGCAGTTGGCCTATTGTGTATTCCCGGGAGCATCTTCATTCACTGTCCAAGTCCCCGGTGCTGTTTGGAGTTAAGGCTGACATTCCTGTGAAACTACAGAGGAAGACACGCAGAGGATGCTACACTGGAGTGAAAGTGAAAGAGCGAAGGAAATTCAATCCTGGGAAATAAGATGATGCGAACTGTGTGCTTGTTTGGACCCAGAGGGAGTGCGCTGTGAGTAGTATCATGTGGTTCATGGAGACCTGGCTTCATGGGAAGCCAGGTCTCCATGAACCACAGTGCAACTATACAAGACTTCAAGACTTTGTGGATGGATAAAGACACTCCCCTTACCAGTAAGCAAAAGAGAGGCAGGATTACCGTTTTGGTGAACGAGAGGTGATGCATTCCTTTGCCATATTACTCTGAAGGAGTGTATCTGTTCACATTGAACTTTTGGCTTTGGGAGTGCATCCATATTATTTACCAAGGAAATTTACTTCTGTCCTCTTCATTGACGTGTACATCCCTCCTTTAGCAGATGAAGATGCTAAATGTGACTGGATATACACTGTGGTCGCCTAGCTGCAGTCCAAACACTCTGACTTCTGGTGACTTTAACCATGCCCCTTGGACAGTGTTTTACCCACACTTCACCAGTACTTGGATTTTAAAACTTGGGACAATAGAACTCTGGACTTACTGTATTACCATTTCTGAGGAGACACACAGTGCCACTGCCCTGAATCCACTGGGACGATCAGACCACAATCTTGTCCCGTTAACACCTGAGTATGTTCCTGCAGTGAGGAGGGTGCCTGTCACCACCAGGACTGTAAGGAATTGGAGCCAGAAAGCCAGCCATGCCCTTCAGGACTTGTTTAAGATCACAGACTGAGATCTGCCAGCCCCATGAGGATAACACTGACAGCATGATGGACTGTATTACAGAATACATCAACTTCTGAACGGATACAGTCGTTCCTACACTTGACTATCCGCTGTTATCCCAACAACAGGCCCTGCATCATCAGCCACCTGCAACTCCGTAGACAAGGAAGAGTTGAAGACAATACAGCTGCAGCTGAAGGTTCAGCTCAGGCAGGGTCAGGAGGCCTATGGGAGGAATTTGGAGGTAAAACTCCAACAGAACTACACCAGAGAAGGAAGGGGATGAAGCCTATTACTGGTTTTAACGCCAAAACAAGTTACCAGGACAATAGCCCAGAAAGGTCTAATCTACTCAACTTGCATTTTAATAATTTTTCATCCCCTGTCACTCCTCTCACTATAGACTTATTTCCACTGGCATGGTTTGCTTGGGATCTCCTTGGCATGGAACAGTTTGGGAGGGAACACCCTTAGGCGAAGAGAGCTTTGATTACAAGTGGCCCAGGCCGCTTTTGAGCATGACATACGTCTAGCAGGACAGCTATAACACCAGTAGTACAAGAGCATCACCACAGATCAACAGTGGCTCAACAATGAGCTTGTGGAGGTTGGGACTGATACGTCTTCACAAAGTCCTTGGAGGACCAGCAATATGCCAATAGCAGCGCTCATGACATTTCTCAGCTAAATGATCATCAGTAAGATGGCAAAAAACAGGTAAACATAAAATAACTCACCAGGTGCTGACTTGATGTTGTGATATACCGCCGTATTTCCAGTAATGGCATCTTATATGTTGAACTGGTATGCTTCAAGAAATGACATAGCTAGCTGTTTCCTCTTTATTGATGCACACCCCTCCCATCTAGATAAAAAAAAAAAAAAAATTACATTTGTAGTGTACAACTGGCACTAGCAAATCCAAATGCATTAAATAAAAAGGGGTTGAGGCTGAAGCCTTGTACGACACATCTCACTGGAATCCTGCACTTTGTCTTCACCCTGAGTTTGAAGCTTAGAGGGTAACTGTGCTATGGAAGACCTTCTACATTGTGCCAGTGCCCAAGAAGCCTATTCCATCTGGACTTAGTGACTTTAGACTGGCTGCATTGATGTCTCATATGATGAAAAGGTTTGAGAGACTTGTTTTGGCTCAGCACAGACCCCTGATGGCCTCCGCTTTGGACCCTGTACAGTTTGCATATCCCATTTTAGTGCGGATAATGCTGTCATCTATCTTCTGCAGCATGCTCACTCTCACCTGGTGTTAAGATGTCTGTGAGGATATTGTTCTTTGAGCTCTCCAGTGCCTTTAATACAATTTAGCACTTTCTGATGAGTGAAAAGGTGCCCAGGATGTCTCCATTGTCTCCTGGATTACTGACTACTTGTCAGGCAGGCCTCAGTATGTTCAATTGGGGAGCACCCTGTCTCATACCGTGGTCAGTAATGTAGGAACTCCCCAGGGTACAGTCCTGTCTCTGTTCCTGTTCACTCTGTACACCTCTGATTTCCAGTACAGCTCCAGCTTCTGCCATCTGCAGAAGTTCTCTGATGACTCTGTAGTGGTAGGATAAATCAGAGATGGGCAGGAACTGTAGTACAGGACACTGATTGCATATTTTGTGGAGTGTTCCCAAATGATCTGCTCCTGAACGTTGGCAAGACCAAGGAACTGGTGATAGCCTTCACTAGGAAGAGGAGACCAGTGGTGCCTGTCACCATCCAGGGCCATGAGGTGGACTGCTACAAGTACCTGGGCATCCATGCGAACAACAGGCTGGACGGGAGGGACAAAAGTAATGCCGAGTGCAAGAATGGCATGAGTAGACTCTATTTCCTGAGAAAGCTCATGTCTTTCAATGTGTGCAGCAAGTTACAGGTGATCTTCTGCCAGTCTCTCGTGGCCAGTGTCTTGGACTTCAGTGTGGTCTACTGGGGAAGCAGCACAAATGAAAGGGACAACAGAACGGATTGACAAACTGAATGGTAAAGCTGGTAACGTGATTGGCTGTGAGCTGAAGACATTTGTCACTGTGAGGGAGAGGAGGACAGTGGACAAACTGCTCTCCATCATGGACACTCTTGCTCACCCCCTACACCAGACCAGAGGGACAGAGGAGCTCGTTCTGCAACAGGCAGTGGGAGATATAGGACTACATTCATACCATTCTTCACACTACAGTTCACCCTTATGCAATAGATATTCCTATGTCATTTCAATCACTATTTTATTTCTCCACTATTTCTCCTTACCCACCTCTTTTATATAGCCGAGATATATTTTGTATTTACTATATTTCTGTATTTGTATATATTACTATATTTCTGTTTCTACTTATACATACACAATACATATACAATTGTATAATTATGCCTCATTTGACAACAATTTCTTGCTATTTTTGTTACTTATTTTGAATTTATTATTACCATTTTATATATATTTTTATATTGTGATGTGTGTTTTCAGATAATGTCCCTTGTGAATGAAGAAAATTTCTCTAAGATGTGCAGTAGCCTTGACTCAAACTCTAACAGTAACAAGACTCCTCTTCAGTACCACATGATTGGCCAGTAGATGCACTTGTCTTATCATCAAGATTGACCAAAGTTTAGATCGCAATCTATTGATCTTTTGATTTTTGGCACAGCCCTACTTTGACCCTTCTTCCTAAAAACAAAACGTCTTTATAAACGTGTATACTTATCGGCTGGACCTCTGCTATGTTTGTCCGCTGAATATGAGTGTACAGCTGGGTGGCACCATTCGGCTCCTTGGGGAAATATAGGCCTTATTTATTGGAGCCTCTTTAGCCCTGGCTCAATAGCAGCAGTCTGATAGCCCTCTCTCCCCCTCTCCCCTCTCCTCCACGGGACAGTCCTGGCTGCACTCCCTCTTTGACAACCTCTTATTTACCGTCCAGATCTATGACTTTTTATGCACCTAATCGTAAAGCACAGAGATTTACAGACGCTAACAGGGCAGTGGGGAATACCTCTGTAGACTGGCAGCTTCTGATCACTCCATATTGTCCCATTGCATTCTGTATGATTTGGGGGACTTATATCATAGGCACACTCTCACTTAGATATTGCAAATGTATTGGTAACATTTTATAATAACTACTCTTTTAATAGCCCTACTAATTCAAAATGAACAAATAGTTTATTCAGAATGATTCAAACTTACAATAGCCTAACCCAAACTCCTAACTGTAACCCCTTAATTAAGTAGTGACTAAGCCTGAATCATTCTTGATAAACAATTTGTAAATTAAACCTTTCTTCATGCTTTATTAAGGCTAAGGTCATAGTTATGAAGTGGTACCAATGTATTTAGTTTGGGTTTGGTTCATAACTAATAAAGATGAATTAATCCTATAATCTATAATCATGTCTACACAATAGCTTTTGATGTATTTTCACTGACCTTTTAAAAAACTAAAAAAATCAAATAAAAAAATAGTAATAATCTTCTTCACAAAAACAGAAACAAATCATTATGTAGGAAAAAAACAAGACATGTATGAATATTTTGGATATTAATTCAAAGTTCTCATGAACGGATACATTTACTTTTTATCTGGTTTGGGAAATGTGGGTCTGCTCTTAACCTGGAATGCTGTGACACTTTCTGGGAAAGCTCCAGGAAGTCCATAAGTCTGTCAGGTATAGACAGCTGATAGCTCATAATAAAGAAGAGGGCCATAAAAATCGGACGGGCTAATGGATGACTCTGGGAGGATTAATAACCGCTTATTGGGCAGGGGCTGTGACCTCTGCACAGCGAACAATGCTATGGCTAACAGGACTCTGGATACATCAGGCACTGCGGAATATCACCAAACCAATAAATGAGATGAGGTGAAACTATGTATTATCAAAACCAACTGAGTACTTATTTGAGGAAGACTGCCATAACCTTATTTAAAATTCTGAAAGATAAACTATTTTGACATGACTATTTGGACCGAGACTAAGCGTGGATTACCTCTGCACCTCAAGCATCTTTACCACACAGTCGTTGGATCATGTTATAATGTTGTTCCCTCATCACAAACATACTTGGAGTTATGTTTTGTTTCATTTGCCTTTGTTAGCAACAATATGGAAAAAAAATATATGGTTGTGATTTTTCTGGCAAGCATTGTGATTGCAAATAGATTTGTTTTAATGAGGATTCTGATCAAAGTTCAGATTTTAAATGCATCCAAAAGAACTAGCAGAAAACCTAAAATATGAACTCACACACTAATGAAGAATCATATTTCAGAACCTGTTTATGTTTTAGATCTTAAATGCGGGATTAACGTTTTAATCCATAATAATAATAAGACTGGATATTTTGTTGTATGTTGAGGAAATGATGGTATTTAGTGTCTATGTATGAATGTGTGTGTGAATGGGTCAGTAGTTCCTTGATGTAAAGTGCTTTGAATGCTTAGAAGGTGTATATAAAAATGTGATCATTTACGATTTACCTTTCTTCAACTCATGTTCAGGATAACACAAGTTCAGTTGAGTTGAGTTTAGTTAATTAACACTTTATCAGACTTCAAGAGAAAAATGTGTTGACATCTTCGTTTACCATGATATTTTACATCTGCCACTCCACAGCACTAATAGGCATTGTAATCCTCTGCTTCATTCTGACAGCAGCCCTCTCTGAAACCTGCTCCCAAAATGAAAATTAAACTTTCATTGTTGTGCATGCTGTTTAATCCAATAAGGATCTGATGTAACAAACTGCTGTAATATTGTTCGGTGTGGTTAATGCGAGCGGACTTAGCACTGTCGCTTCATATTAACCTCCGCAGCAATAGGGGAAGCTTCCTCTGTAATCTGCCATTGTGGGCTGTGGCAGTGCCTAGCCAGGGAGGTAAAGGCTTTATAATGACAGCAGGGCCTCTCTGCTATTCCAGCTAATAATGTCCAAATCTAATAACGCCCGGCCCGAGTGGTGACGGAGGTGAAAGGGTGGGTGTGCATGGTTACTGTGTTGGAAACGGCTTTAGAGGGGCAAATGGCTCTGGAAATGTCAATCTCAAATGATATTTTAGTTTACAACATATGTGACAATTGGGTTATTTTAAGATTGTAAGTGTAGTTGTGCTTGTGCGATGCTAGTCCATTAAAACTAATTCACACTACTTCCGGTTTGGTTTCAACTCAGTTTAGTCCTGACCGAGTTAACTTTTTTAAATTAAGTTTCACTATTAAAAACATGGCATAGAGAAAAGTTAAAAATATTAACCATACTCACAAGTTCACAACAACAAAATAATTTACTCTTAACATCACGTAGGGACATCTTTTATAAGTTGAAATGAGAGTCAAGATGTAGGCAAGATAAAACCTCTACTTACCAGTTTATTACTAGTTATAATTTAGAGACCCATAGATGGACATTGCCTCTCACTCCCATAATCGTGTACATTTTACATACCTATGGACCAAACTTTATCTAATCCAAAGATATTCAGAATAATCCGATTTCACAAAAAACAAAACTGTCCAGTTTACTATAAACTACTAATGATCTCCACTCTGTATTCAACAAGAAATAATTGCCTTTAGTTCGTATTTTTGTGTTTTTGACCAAAGCCTAAACTTGCACAAGATATCATGTTCTCCATCTAAACCACTGGCCGCTGTAAACAGAATGACCTCACGGCGTCAGTGAAGGCAACATTTTGCGGCGTCATCAAACCTCGCGACTCCCGTGTCCCCTGAACGCACCATCCCTGTCACCCAACACAGCTTCTGATTGGCCACTCTCTCTCCCTTTCCTCTCTGTTGTGATGGAGAGGTCTCAGCCCGCCAGCTAAAACACCACTTATTCCTCATGTGCGCTTTTTGCCGTTTTGTCAGTTCGTCTGTTCCACTTATTCTGTGTTTTTTTACTTGCTGAGCTTGAGGGGATGCGAGTGCCATTTCGCAGCCGGATCCGAGTTGTGTTGATTGAATTAGACAAAGTCGGCGAGATAATTAAGAACTGCCAGGCGCTGCAAAACTGTCTGCTCCCCCCCAAACTGGTGCAAAAGCAGAGGCTGCCACATCAATGAGCTAGCTACGCGCCGTGATGTCTAACCAGGGTTATAGTAGTTGACACCCTTACCTCCTAGTGCCGGAGACGCTTTTACGCCTATTCCTTTAATGTTCCTCCAAAAATGATTAATCGCCAGCTTTACCAGAGTTACTTCTGACAGAGCAGCGCGGCTTTGTTTGTTTGCCTCATGCTACTCATAGGATCACGAGCTGCCAAGGCTGGTTAAGTGTGTCCGCAAGTTCTATAATGCAAAATGTCTGCTTTAGTTTAGGATTACTTGGTTTCTTACATGGTTGAGTAGTTTTGACTCTTTAAGTTTGTTTACTCATTAACCCTAGATCAGTTGAGTTATTAATTTTAGAATTTTTGACTGGAAGAAGCACTTTTCTGTGGGGGGTCTGTCACCTTGTCTCCATGGAGATGTACTTTTTTTGCTTGCAATGTTCCATGAAATTGCATTAAACTTCCCTATCTTACATTTATTCGACAAGCCCTGTTTTGGTTGCAAAAATCCCTTACTGTGAGAGAAGTTGCTTCTCCACAGAATTGACCAGTAAATTGGCTTGTCACTGGCAACTGCTTGTCTCCATGAAGATTAATGCCACACCGTGGAACTTTCCAGACAAAGCAATGGCAGGTGACAGACCCTCCCGTCAGAAAAGTTACATAGTGCACCTTTATAGTGAAGTATGTCTCACTACACGGAATGAAGTATGTCTTATTTCACTGTCAGAAAATTATAAGAAAAAATCTATTTATGTTCAAAGGTATAAACCATGTCTCAACCAGGACTAAACTACCCAGGACGACCAACCAAATCTTGTATCCTCCAGCAGCTTTGTTTTGAACATTTTTCATGCTTTCATTTCAACATTTCTTCAACCTGCGAGGTGTTTTAGTGTTAATATTTCTGTGTTTTCAATATTGACCCCTTATTTCCTTGGTTATATTGGGTTATATTAAGGTTTCACAGCCCTAATTGCGGCTTGAATCACATTTTTTGCTGCACAGTCCTTTGTCTTAATCAGCGGCTGTAATGCATTTAAAAGTGAATCCATTCCCAATACTCGGGGGCGTGTTAAGATAAAGAGGTTAGAAGTCAGGTAGTGGATGCTAATATTTTCTGTGTTGTAAGAGTTTTGGAGCACAATATTTCTTGTTGGTAATGGTTCTTTTGCAGTCTAATATGTTGGAGATAAATAGTGCAAAATTTGAAAAGTTTTACAATATTTGTCAAACAATTTCACGCCAGCTTCCAGACACTTTGTACTTGGTGAAAACTGCTTAGACAGTGCCACAGGAGCCACATAAATAATGTACTAAACATGTGGGTTTGGTGTAATTTGACTAAATCAGCTTGTTCTACATAAATGTTTGAGTCAGTCTTGTGGTGGGATATTGTCCAGATGGTGCCCCTGGCCCTCAGCCACCGCAGTTAATGCATTACTCTTTCAGTTTGGGACAGAATTACAGCCGATATGGGAGGGGTAACACAAGTTCATGGTCAACTTCTCACATGCCTTCACAATTGAGGTCAATATTGTAAGTTTTTCCCTCCTTCTCTGTCAGCAGTCAGCACAAATGAAGTTTTTTTCACAATTGTCTCAAATAGTGATGGAATCATTCTATAATTTAGCAGGCTATTTATAGTTGGGGATGTTGTTTTGTAGACATAGCAAAGGCCATACACCAACCAATGATACACCAAATCACTAATAATAATAAAAAAGATCAAGGTATTCTTTGTGGATTCCTTGTTTCAGTATTTCTTGTATAAAAGGTGCCTCAAAGAGTAACCAGAGTCCTAATATCCTCCCCATAGAAAGTAATTATTGCCCAAATCTACAAAATACTTAAAAGCCCCTGTGCCTATTTTTGTTTTTTATTTTTTAGTATTTGAGCAAAATTTGTCTTGCCCCGGTACAGATATATTGTATAAGCAGCACTTGAGGTTAAAATATGTCTGGTGTGTACTGTCTGTCCTAATTAGAAAGCCTTTTATTGTTCAAAAATCAGGAAGTGCACTTGCTTGATTGTTAGTTTTACAGCAAAAACTCCGCTCTGATCTCGAAAACTTTTGAAAAGTGCTTACAAACTCATCATGGAGAATAATTAGAATGCTTGGAATACATACAGTAATTGAGGAGTAACTTAGGACCACTGCAAATCATTTAAAAATCAACTAGTTCTGTTTTTTCACATTTTCAAAATCAGGTACAGCACCTTTAATACCCAAATAATTAAAAAACAGCTTATTTATATTAGTAAGAAGCTGTATTCTTCTGCTATATTCATCCAGCCACACCACAGCACCAGCATATCCACAATAGTCATTTTCCCTGCACCCATCTGAATGAAACACTACCTGTCTATACTATAATGTTATGATGTCATGTGAACCCAGCTTGAGTGCAGAGACCAACCCAATGATGAACAAACAACACCTTTGTCCTCGATGTGATTTGTACCCCTCTCAGGCCCCTGTATATCTGCTCTAGTCGCGGGCAGATAGTAGCCAGCGCGCCCCTGCCTCTGCCCCACTCCTGTATTTGTTATCTCGGACAAGCATTCAGTGGCCAAATAGAGAGGGGACTGGACTGAACGATTCACTCGCGCCCCTGTGCTGGCTGTTGTTCCCTCAGCTGTCAGGAGTGCTCTCACTCTCTCTCTCCCTCACCTCGCCCCTCCTCACCCCCCCGCCCCTGCCAAGGCATCGATACTGACAAGCGACTGCCGTTTGCTGTATGATTGCCTTGTTTTATTCTTGTGCGCGGGTGTTTTTCTGAAGTATAAACAGAGATAATGCAAGTATAGAGATCAGTGCTTGGGGTTGTAGTTTTTATTGTGGATATAAAGACAAAATTAGGATGTGAACCAGGACTTCACCAAGTGTATAACCCAAACCAGGGCTAAAAACAAACCAAGTTTACTTCAGAACTAAGCGAGAGAAACTGGACCAGGTCAGGGACTAGTTATCAACTAGATCTTAACTTGGACAAAAATCAATATAGGACTTAAAGATGTAACATTTCTGATGGGGCGTCCATTGATTTCCCTGGCAGATTCCTCAATATGACATTATTATTATTATTATGGCATTATTATAGGTGTGTTTTGTTCCTCAGACCTTAAGGACATGCAATCTAATTGTGAGCTGGCTTGCCTCTCCACAAATCTGACCTGTAACTTGGCGTCACTTGCTTGGAGATAAATAAGTTTAATGCTGTGAAACCTTTCAGGCAAAGCATTAACATTTCTATGGTGACAAGTAGGTAGTGCACTTTCCACCAGAAAAGTTACATAGTGCTCTTTTAACCAATATTTGTCTAAAGAACTAAACTAGAATCGAACCAGGTCAATAGTAAAACTAGACAAACTCTCAACCTTAAAAACTTCATAATTTTTTAATCAACCAGATCTTAACAAGGACAATACCCTGGATCTTATTAGCAACCTCTAAACAAAGACTAAACCAAAACTGAACAAAAACTTGGATAACAAGGATCAATCCAGGCTAAAACCACACCTAAAGCTGAACTAAACTAGGCTTACACCAGATCTAAACCAGGACTAAACCAGGGGCATCCACATAACGGCCATCAGCATTTGAAAACCTCCCTAACACTGCTTTCACCACAAACAGCACAAGCATTGTCCCCCTAAGTGAAAGAGGCAAGCGTTTCAGAGCATCCCCTTCCATCTCCCTGCTTTATTACCCCGCCGCCTGCTACTACTGTTTATACTAGTGGGTATTCTGTGTTGGCTGGGAACAATTACAGTATGACAAATGATCCGTCAATGCCATCTATCAGGACTCGAGCTGACAGGAATCCTATAGACAGCCAAGTTGCTCGTCCCCCCCGCTCGCATCTCTGGGGTCCCGTGCCTTAGTATCCATGACAACGTACACGCTTGCCACTTCAGCGTGAGAGATGGAGCACCGTGAGTGGCTTTGAAAATTAGCCTTTGACACCCCCATGTAAGCAGAGTCCAGCACGTCGAGGGGTGGGGGGGCCACAAGATGGTAATGGTAATTCACTATTAGAGGTGGCCGATATATTGAAGACTTGCTTAGGATCGGGTCCTTTACTATGCAAAATCACTTTTTTTTTTTTTTGCTTTAATCATGAAACCTTTTTGTTTTATAATCATTTTTGTTTTTCCGTACATCTTTGCTGGACTAGTTGTACTATTGGAAACAACAAGACCTGCGTGTCCAAAAAGTTTCCTGAATTTCAGCTTCCTCTTAATATTTTAAGGACATGAAAGATATAATATTCAGTTTTAAATTGTTATTTGCTACGGCAACGGTCTTTTTCTTCACTCTGAATAATATGATTTAGGATATTAATATGCACAATGAAACAATTTTGTATAGTGTTCAAATAAAACTAATTTTGTAGACCATATTGTATTAAATAAAACTACGCAGTGAAATGGTATGAGGAGTGGGGAGAGACATTCGGCTGCTTGCCCAGAATCTGCAATGCGGCTAAACAAAGCGTTAAGTGTATTATTTCAACAAAATAATAGCTATATTTCTTAACTTTTTACTTAATTTTACCACTTTGGATTCTCATGGAGCAGCAGCAACACAAACTTACATATTTCAGCACAACTTGCAAGATCAGATTTTGTTGTTTAGTTTAGATTATCACGAAAAATCTTGACATTTATTGTAAACACCACCCACCCCTATTCGCCAGCACCAGCTTAGAAACAAAAGGGTCGTAAACTGCTTCTCAGTCGCACAGAATAAATTTTATAGAGCCAGATTCAGGGCTATACGATCCCCTACATTAACCTCACGGCTACATTAGCTACATTACCACGGCAATGGAGGAGAGTGAGGAGCAGACAGCAGCAGAAGCAGAAAGAAGCAGGGCTAGGATCCGGAAAAAGAGGCAACATAAAACACCTGAAATAGAAAGAGACACTTCATTGTTCCTAAACGCACCTGAACAACAGCAAATTATGTGCCCAGGAAAAGAGGAGACTCAAACAGTTTCCTCCTCAAACACAAGGCCCCATCTGTAGTGTGGGAATGCAGTATTACCCTAGTCCACTACTTCAGTAATAACTTCTACAACAGCGGTTCTCAAAGTTTTCTCTGCAAATAAATCTTTCCAAAACCACCAGATTTAAATCAGTTCTGTAACAGGTATAGCTAGGGCCTGTGTTGTTCTGCATTCGAGGCACAAGCGCTCAGAAAATGTCGTCACCCACCTCCTAACTCCGCCCACAGCCCTTGGTCTACAGTTTAAATAATTTATTTTTCAACAAATAAATGCGTGTTACGGTGAAATTTTACTATAGTGGTTTACTATGTTTACTACAATGGACCTAATTCATATTCATATATTCAATGAACAGAATGTAAAATCCTGATCTACATACACTCTATAAGTTTAATACTAAATACTATTTATTTTCAACTAGACGTATGCACACCATGTACCACAAAATAAAGCTATTTGCTCAACCCTTAATTATCATCTTTGCACTTACTTTACTTAAACTTTGCTTGGATCATGTTTGGACCAAATATACCACTGTTGTCCTCTAGTTGTCAGTGCTGAAACCTGTTTTGTTGTTTGTGGAGGAATTCATAGTATTTCAAAATTTGCAGCCTTCACAATTTGCTAATTCCATTGATTCAGTTGTGATTAATCTTGCGGCCCTATCGCCCACAGTGGAGCACTTCCTGTATTCCCACATGATATCACAAGGTGGAACAGAGTGTTTTCTGTTTGAGAGAAGAACTCAGGCTAAACATGCAGGGTTTGTGTGTTAAATATGTGTGAATGAAAAAAAACACAGCTCCGGGTATGTTTTTAATGAGGAAACAACATTATAAAATAGATCAGAAAATAGCGTAATATGAGCCCTTTAATTTGTAATGCATTGAGGAGTTTATAGCTTGGTTTGAGTTTTCTTTCATTGTGAAATAGGACCATTAGTTTTCCTTGCTGTAGCGCGCTTGGGAGATGATCCTTAAGTCTAATTGCTATAAATATCTGAATACCATTATCTAAAACAAAACTTAAGCTATAAACAAAGCCTAGTCATACATTTTAGCAAGGTTTTTGGCTTGCTTCTGTACTTTAGCGTAGATATACACCTCTCTCCTCCCTGACTGCCCGTGACACACCGTGAAGCCAGGAGCACTTTAGAATGACCCCACTGCTCACCTCTCGCCTGATGGACAGATTAAAGCACCATTAAGTATAATTACTGTTTCACTTGGAGAGCACAACTCATCCTGTCACAAATGGTTACAAATTGTGCCCTCTGCCCTCTCACATCCACAATTTCATTACATTTGTCCTCTTTTCTTACCTTCGAGAAGGCTTAACAATGCAATGAATTAAAAAGCAAAATCCGAAGCATTACAGTTAAAATACTGGTCTACGGTTGAATTCAGTTGAAGTTAGTAAAAAGCCTTTTCCTATTTGCTTCCTGCTTCATGGATAGCTCTAAATTTGTTATATACTTTTTGAATTCAGTGTAGCATATGGTTTTAGATATAATACATAAACTTAGTAATAACTTTTGTATACAACACTAATCTCTTCTATGGGCTTCCAGCATTGGTTCTCAAGTTTTTCAAAGAACTATTTCACTTGGTGGGATACTATTGCTGGTAAATATTTGTAATTAATAGTTTATATTTATAGTTTTACACCAGTCACGTAACAGTCTGTGCAGAAAAGTTGAAAAAAATCTAGGGACAATTTGCCCGTTTTTGTTCCTTGCTAACACTTTTTACTTTAATTTAACAGATTAAAGGTGTAATAATTAAAATGTATTTGTCAAATTATAACTATTGTGTAAATTATACTAGCTTTAGCCAATGTGTCCAAACCATCTCAATTTGGCCTATCAGATCTCCAAAAGTTCTCTGAAGAGCTTGAGATTTGATCAAGTCCGTATTCATCTTATTTGAAAAAGTAATTATGTGAGACCGAATTTAAAAAACTTGAACCATTAAAGTTTTTGCTAAATCATTTGGTTAGTGGGTCAAAATTAAGTAAAATGAATAAAACTAGGTCCCACAACCAGGCAGCTTGGAACTATTGATTTTTCAACAATATTTTTATAACTGAATCCTCTTTATGGACTTAAATACATCGACATGACAAGTGTGAACAGCCCACATATGGAATAACTTACACTTCATTTTGATTCCACAAAAACACAAATCCGGAGCGTTATTTTCTTGCGCGTTAGGTGTCTTCTCCCTCATTCGTTCAGCTCTTGTGCTGTCATCCTGATGCCGTGCGCTGACAGAGAGTGGATGTGATGCGGACTTGTTTGGTGCGGCTGTGTGGTCTGTCGCACTGTCGCTCCCATTATGTAAAATGTGGTGATTTGGTGTAGAGCTGGAGCCTGGTGAAGTCGTCGCCTGCTATAAGTATAAGTGGTACATGCACTTGTAATGCTTTCAAAGGTATAGTGTCAATCTAGCTGGCTTTGTCTGGTGATATTAAATGGCCCATATTACGTTATTTTCTGTTCTATGTTGTTTTTCATTACAAATATACCTGGATTGGTGTTTTGCTTCATTCATACTTGCTTAACACACAAACCCTGCATATTTAGACTGAGTGCATATCAGTGGTGATTTCTCATTGACATCAAAGGTTTCCCTAAAACTTTGCATCTTTAAATGTTTACTTTTATTCTAAATGTTGTCATTTAACAGTTTTAAAAGTCTACCAAAGTGTGTTTAATTTCATAAGTACGCTGTGCACAACTTTGCTGATAACAGTGCTGTGTTCAGTGCACGCCATACGGTTCCTCTCCTCTCACTCACTATTTCCTGCTACTACCTGCTGCGGAGAAGCTGCCTATTCCTTAGCCTCACCTGAGTGTGTATGTGAGAGACACTCAGCCAATCAAAGGAATAGAAATGCAAGGCACTGATTAGATACATGGGAAAAATAAAGACAAAAAGTCCCACCCAGACATAAAGCTTCACAGTTGTGTGTGGGCTGGGGGCGGGTCGGATGCTCATAGGACACTGCTGATTGGCTGGTCTCATCAAAACTTTTGATTGACAGCTGAAGCAGCTCCAGCACTGATTGGTTGTCTGGCAGAAGCGCTTGTTTTTGTTGCTGTCTATGTAGAGCTGCAAGTAGAGGTCAGTGATGGGCTTTATTATTAATTACAGAGCTGATCGTTTGTTTTGTGCGAGCATTGATAAAATCCTACATTTGCACGATCTGAAGACATCTGTGGTGAGTGTTTGTATATCACATAGTTTCTCCTGTTTGACTTGCTACTTCTGTTTGGACAGATAGGCTACAAACACCAGCTCTTACTTTCAAAACTTAAATATTGTTATCATTTCATATTTAGTGATCTACATTTAGATGAATGAAAGGGGCACGGCTGAGGTGTGAGAAGTTTTGTCCCATGAAACCTGGTTAAGTTCTGATTTAACACCGGTATAGTTTAGTTCACAGTACAATTCAGTTGTCTTTATTCTAAAAATGGCTTCAAAAACATTCTGCATCCTTACTGTGATCGAGGTCGCCTCTCCACAGATCTGTCATGGGACTTGGTCTTGTTTCATCAGCTGTTTACCTTTATGTGGATAGAGTCCGTGTAATGCCATGCTGTGGAACATAAACTAAGCAACTAACAAACAGGTAGCAGGCCCCGCACCACAAAATTTACATTGTACTTTCTGGTGGAGGTTACAAGACAAAACTGGAATTGAGATAGAGGAACATAGTTGATACCACCATCTCTGCTGGAATAGACAAGGTTCAGTTCTGGTTTAGTCCTGGTTATGTTCCTTTTACAGTTATAGTTAAAAAGATTATGCAGTGCCTGTATCCAAACAAATAATCACCAAAGACTCACCTAAGAAAATGTAGTGGACCCTATCATCCCAGCTGGAGACCCACCCTAGTTTAGCCCCTGTTTAGTCCTGGTTAAGTCCTGGTTAGGCCCTGATTATGTCCTTGCTTCTTCAACATCCGTATAAGAAAACCCAGAGTGCTGCCCAAGGGTCTGTGGTCGATACCATCATCTCAGCTGGAGACCCGGACACAGACGACGATTTCCACATTTTGACATGAGCGTTGTGTTTATATGAGCTGCTCTTTACTGTAACCTATCCGTCTCCCACGCCTCCTGCCTCTCATTTGGCCCATTATTACACCCGTGGCGAGAACAAACAGTTTCCCTACTTAATAATTCACATCACTTTCATCTGATACTCAGTTACCATGGGCAATTTAGTAGTTGAATAATTTTGTGAAAAATTCATTTATTATCGCTGCGTGTTATGAATCGGGGAGAGTGGGGGAGAGAGAGAGAGGGGTGCAGAGTGGAGTGGCGGAGCGTTTTTAAATTGCGTATCGGAGGGAAGGTAATGTCTTCTAATGTTCCCAGCCATATGCATTGTTTTCAGGGCTCATCGGTTTTACATCGATTCCCACTGAAGTGTTTAATTGCATCATGAATATGATCTAATTCTGTCCTTTTCACTGAAACTGGAGCACTCTGCGCGGATGATGTACGGCCCTGACAGCGCCGCATCAGGATGTATTTTATATGGAATGTAAATTATAGTGTTAAATTAGCCCAGAAAGATAACTAGCTGGCACGGGGGAATGGACTCAACAGTTTAATTTAGTGTCAAAAGGCCGTGAAGGGATAAATCAGGCGCTCTCCTCTCCACCGCGCCATATTAGGCCTTAATCATTCCTCTTCTCTTCTACCGGCACTTGTCTGTCCTCCAGCTCACAAGTACAGAGAGGCACTTTTAAAGCTTAAAGTTGGAAAACTACAGGAAACATTCTGAGATTTTTTTCCAAAGCAATTTCAGCCAAAATGAAGTTAGAAAACAGTCTAGTACTTTTTTATAAGGTATAAGGCATTTATTTGACAACGAAAAATAGACTAATGAATAGACTAAAATAAAAGCAGTTTTTTATATTTTGGATAATGCATTGAAAAACTGAAAAACGTGCGACCTCCAGAAAGTTACGCAGTGTTACTTTAAATTTACGTATTTGTAGTGTCAAGTAAAACTCATAGTGGTAGAAGTATAAAACTGCAGGAGTTTCAATGGCAGTGGCAGACTAAAACATTTGTCGCAGTAGTAGTTGTTGTAGCAGTAATAATAAATATACCTAGTAACAATAAAAAAACAGTATTAGGTATCAATAATGCTTAAATTGTACTATGAGATTACATATCACTACCATTGTAAGCGCTTTTTATGGGATTCTAGGAGCTGATTAACAATGTAATAACAGAACATCATCAGTCAAAATTCTTTAATAGGTCAATAAATACAATTGATAAAGAGTCAATGCATTCTACAATTTTGACATATTGTACCTAGACATCTTACGTGAGTGTGTGAGATTTTGTGTCAGCCGGAGCAGCCTTGTCCTGGAGGCTGAGGGCTGTCTCTGTCTGGTATTCAAGCGCACATGAAAACTATTAACGGGGCGCAGTTTTATGCAGAGCACCTCTCCTGCTTCCTGTCCTCAAGGCTGGAGTGTCTGTCTGAGTGTCCCGCCTTTATCCACCGCTCTTACCCCGCGCCCCCTATGCGCCCAGAGACACCCCCCTCCCCCATGCACCCATAGACCCAGGGAGAGGCCAGTCCTATCTGTGCGCTGTGCCCAAAACAGACTCACAACAGCACCTGGACAGCACCACACCAGTCTGAATGTGAGAACGGAGCAGACTAGTGGTTCCCAAAGCTCTCAAAGTGGAGTTGTTTTGAAAAGTTAAAAGTAGTTCACTGCTGAGTAGTAGTGGGACAGAAATGTGGTACATTGGCAAAGGCATACCTAAATATGTGTGAATATATATTGCAAAGATGTAGTATGGAAAAATATAGTTACTTCATGTCCAACAAGTTACATACTTTTAAGCTACCAAAGTTATCACTAATGCTTGCTGCTACCACTTCTGCTACTGTTACTACAGGTACTTCTACTACCACCACTTCAACTACAGATACTATAGCAACATTACTGCTACCTCCACTATTACTACAACTCTTTAAACTACCACTGTTACTAATATGGTAACTGGTAATATTAAGTATTACCAGTTACTTTATAAACTATTATTACACAGTCTACGTGGTCACATTCATTTCCAAAACATAAAATAAAATTAAGAATATAGCAATAACTGCGTAAAATACAGGTACTTTAATAATTTGTTCACCTTTGATGACTTAATTACATCTAAACTGAGTATATTATTATTTATCTAACCTAACCTTGCCTCCATTATGTAGTTGAAAAATATCCCTTTCTTCTCTCAAAACCCAGTCAACCTTAGCGGCCACACTGTGTCTCATCACAACACTTCTGTATGTTTTTATAGCTGCATTATTGTCAAACCAAACCATGTGAAACACCATTCCCATATACTCTCTACTTCCTAAATGTCACAGTGTATATGTGGTATGTATCTGTAACGTACACTTCAGTGCGTAAACAGTTCACCTCCTCATCCTCGCCTCCCCACTGCGCTACTGCCTTAGCCTGACAGCTCTCCTAAGACAAGGGCCCTTAAATGATCAAGTGGGCCTCTTCTTGTTTTCCTTGTTGTTTCCATCTCCGAGGAGGGCTGAGGCTTTGGGAAGGAATTGGTATGTTAAATGAGCTATGGGAGTGTTTTTTTTTTTTTTTTTTACCAAGGGGAGAGAGAGCTCAGTCAGACGAGAATTGCTGTGCTGGGCGTTCGAGGCAGCTGTGAAGTCATTTTTACAGGAGAGGTGCGGATTAGCTAGCTAGCGCCTCTGAGCCGGAACAAGTCTGTCTGGGAAGGGATGAAGGCTACAAACCATAGATCTAATTCCCGCTCACGCAGCCGACAGCGCAGACACTGGCAGGGGCTGTGGAGAGAATTAGCCTCCTATTTGCTGCTCTCACACTGAACAGAGGGAGTAGACAGGGAGGAAGTTGACAGAGCGCACACACGCACACCGCACATACCGGGCCCACCTCTGAATGCTGTCTGCAGGAGCACCAAAGATTTGTATTGTTTCAAATTGTGCAGGTCTTGTAAGGACTGGTTCCTATACATATAATCCAGCACAGAGGGGAAAGATGGGCACGTACTGGTAGTGTGTAGATTAGAACTGTTGACATGGCAATTAACATTTTAAAACAAGATATCCTATCTTTTGAATGATGAAAAGTCCTTAAAATATTGCCTTCAACAGGAAGCTCAAACCACTGAATATAATCTTTCAAAACATTTTCAGACTAGTAATTCTTCGGGACTTTGCAATGCCACAGTTTTACCACTAGAGACTGGTTCTGCTTGTTTGGAATAGTTTGAGGGCAAGTCATTTTCTTCCTCCCATTTCAGTCTTTGAGATTGCAGGATAATGATAAGTGCCTTAATGGAGGTCTGTGCCTTCTTTGCGTATAAGTCATGTGATCATTTTTTAAGTGGCCCTGATTGGTCAAAGTATCAGAGTCGTATTTTACTCGCAGCATTTCTTTCCTATATTGACACTTACTCGAATGGTTAAATAATGACATACGTGGTTTGATATTGTATTTAATAATGATTGATGTTAGTGTTTTAGTGTCTTTACAGTTTGTTTCTTCTATCCATTTTTTCTGAATGTAAATGGATAATTGTTTTACATGTCAAAGCTTTTACTCCCTCTGAGATCACCAAGATGCGTAAAGTACAAACCTCTCTAACCCTACAAGGAGCAGACTTAAAGGGCATGTCCCGTGCCTGTGTGGAGCTGTGAGCACCTGTGGTCCCATCGATCGCGTGCTGAACGGGGCTGCTCAGAACCTCATGTCTTTTTAATGTGTGGAATGCCTCTGCTCCGGTCATGTGATGGCCCCGGGGTCAGGGAAGGGTCACAGTCCTGCTGCCTCACGGAATAACTTAAACTTCACATGAGACACTTTCAAGCCTCTTTTACCACAGTTCTGATAATGCACTAAGAGGTCAGGAAAACGGCAGCATGTACAGTATGTTTAAGTGCACATGTGAGGTTAAAAATACATTTGTATCCTTCTTTGTGTTTAACTTGATGTTTGAATCAATATGGGAAATTACTTGATGCAATACATACTGACTGACTAATGAAAACTGACTAATGATAATGAAAATAACTATTAACAACCAGTAACTATTAACAACCAGTAAATGAGTAAAAGGTTTAGATTTCAATTCAATTTCTACTTATCATTAAATCTCAAATTCAGTTTATTGGTAAAGTTGGACTTTTTAAAGGTAGAACTTAATAATGGCTTCTTCTGAATTGTACAAGTTATTGACATTTCAGGTGCAATATGTCAGTTTTCAGGTGAAGAGTCCAAACTGGAACCACTCCAAACAAAGCAAGAAGATCTCCATGGATGTATGTAACAATGTAAAAATGTATACATTGAGAGTAGATTCAATACAGAAAATGAATGTACTATACCTTTTTGGTTTCTCTTTGGCCTCATCCCAAACCCTCTGCCCTCTCATGAGCACACTAACCCCTGGATCAATGTCCTGACCCACTTCTACTGTCCAGCTCTCTTTGGGATGGGCACAGTTTGAATGGATATAGCGGGCCAAACTGATTTTAACACTGCCAAAGCTGGCACTGTAAACATATTTTAGGATCTGTTTAAGAAAAGTACTCCTTGCATTTTGGTGCCTGGGCATAAGGGCTTAAATTTTTAATGTAAACTATATGACAGGCAAAATGTAGTGAACGAATTCTATTAAACCACTGTGTCAATGGAGCGTTTAAAAACCTATCAAAGATTTACAAGTGCTGTTATGGGCAAGTCACGCTACGGCATCCCTACATTGAACACTTGTCCTGTCTACTTTTAGTGAATAGGCTTGAAAGTTTTTAAAGGTCATATATTGCGTAGTATTCAGACTTCTTTTTAAGTACTTTGGACGCCTTAAACTTGATATTTCCAGTATATCTTAAAATAATAATTGTTACAAAAACTAAAAATAAGGTTAGATATTGCCGTAAATGCTGCAGTGATACAATATGAACATGTCTGGATTGAATTGTGGACTTTAAAAACATGGAGGAGCTTCATGGATTATAACTTTTTGAGCTCTGAAGGGTTACACGGACTTTGCAGTGTGTGAATTAAACAAAACAACTCCATCTTTATTTTTTTGAGGCAAGAACATCATAACATGGCTAAAAACACACCTAACTTAATTCAACTAAATCATTTTCCTGCATGTAGATCATGGTAATCAAACTGAAGGTGCTGTTACCTTCTTAAAACATGAGCGGTTTCTGGCCCTAATTTACTCCTCACTCACCTTATGCATGTCGAGCATCCTAATTATTCACCGCAATGAGTTTATAAGCACTTTTCACAACTTTCAGAGGCCAGAGTACAGTTTTCTGTCACAGTAATACAAGTAACTACCATACTAACCACACTCTTCTTGATTCTCTGATAATACAATTGCTTTATAATTAGATGTAGACTGTACATAGCAGACTTATTTTGACCTCAAGAGCTGCTTATACAATATATCTGTACTGGGGTAAGACAAGTAATTAGTATACTTACATAAATGATCTTACCGTCTTTGGGAATCCATACTTTTATCATGAGTGCTTGTAAACATAGCAGACATTTACAGAGACAAAGACAAGACTTGTATTAACCTTATTGATCCAGGGGGGAAATTACTTACAGGAAAGACTGCCACTCATTCTGTAAATACTACCGCATGTGTAACTATTTAAAATATGATCAATCATATGGAAATAAGCCACGGACTTTTGAATCAGATTGTGTATTTTTTTCTGAAGTTTTTTTTTTAATGGTGTAACTTTAACATAGTGCTTGTTTTAGTTGTAACAGGAGAGATTTCCTTTCACTCCAAATGACTTCTCGTGTTATTCTAAAGCAGGTCACAGCACATTTTGTAAACCATTTACCATTACACATGCTGAGTGAGCATCATGAACAGGCTCAGTGCTTTTGAAGTTCACTTAAGGCCAACTCCAACCTGGTTTCATCCATGGAAGCAATAGACTGATGTTTCTCACACTGTGGTACATGGGCTACTTCAGGTGGTATGCAAGTTCCTATTGAGGTCTAGTGTTTTATCCACTTTTCCAGTCCTCCTTATGGTAAATTATTGTTTTGATCCACTCCACGTCATGTTGCAGTAGTGATGATGTTTATAGGGTTAGCTTTTTTATACATAATAAGGCTCATTGAAGAATATATTTTGTTGTTTACTGTGGTCATTGTTACACCTAAATATTTCTAGCCACAGTGATTTTAAATTAAGATTTAAATTCAATTGAAATTCATCTTCAAGGTGTTTTTTTCATATATTTTCATAGGTTTTATATAATAGATTTACTTTCTAACAACTTTTTATCCATGCTTGGGACAGACCACAAAGTGTACATTGGACCTTGGCTGGATTACTGTTACCTTCTGAGTTAAAGCCTAAAAAAAAACATCTTAGAGCAGCCCCAGCCCTGTGAAGATGCTGAACACTTGACACAGTTGAAAGCTGAGGATTTTGTTGTGCCACTCTGACTATAATGTGTAAATACCATTTCTTTTTCTGTCTTTTTTTCTTGCCGGGAACTTGTGCAAAAATCGATGTGGTAGCTTTAGTTATTAGAGCAGGTTTTAGGCGCATGTAAGCTGTGTGGGGAGATGGAGACGTTGGCGGATAGGCCTGTCTGCAGCATCACATCGTAGTGCTCAGTAATGAGTTGTATTACATGCTCTGCGGTAGGCATGTCTCGTGTCCGCTCCGTCCGTACTCAATCTGCGCTCTTTGTGTTGTCTTTGAGAGGCACTCGGGTGAGACAAGGAGAGGCGAGAGAGGGGAGAGGGGGAAGAGAAGGGGGGCAGAGGATGGGAAAGGAGGGAGGAGCATGTGAGAAAGGGATGGAGAGAAAGAGATAGAAGTGGGCAAATTATGGACAAGTGTATGTCTGTTAAGTTGCTCTAGTAGCTTCATTGTAGACTTGTCTAGCTCTGGTTTGGATGCTTCCAGAAAGTTGCTCACACAAAGTGCAGTTGCCAGTAATTACAGTCAAACGTGATAATAGTCACAGAACTAGACAATCAGCCACTTTCACACTATTTAGCATATAAGCTATTGGCTTTATAGCTCCGGCATAGGCAAACATTTAGTTTGGGACGTCCACATGACTAAAGAAGATAAATTAAGCGTTGTTTGAACATTTAAAGGCACATTATGTCACTTTTCTGGAAGGGGTCTACCACCTGCTTGTCTTCATAGAAATGATATTGCCTGGAATGTTACGCAATGTTGTAGAACAGATTGTAGTAGCCTAACAGTTGAAGAGAAGAAGCATGATGCTGGAGTTCTAACATAATAGAAGTTTATTTACCATCAGGACTGGACCCAGCACCCGGAGACAGTGTTGTCCTTTCCAGTCTAGTACAGCCCAGTCTGGCTATGCTTCTGTTGTAGGGAGTATTATACCTCTAACATAGGCCAAGATAACAAGGACTGAGATGCAGTGAGAGCCCTAGATATAGCACTGAAATGAAATTTCTTTAACACACACTATGGCTCAAAACGTATCTATGTTTACACAGTGCACCTTAAAGTGCAACAAGGGCAATGCACAAAATGTCCACTCCATGGCTCTTACAGGATTCTAAAAAAATCTATCAAGTTCAGCATCATCCATGGGAAAACCTTTATCAGTTGGTCTCTAAATTCTGTATATTGTTGTAATAACAGTATTTTCCTTAACTCTGAATTTGGTTCATCATTATCTTTGTGTATTCCCCCACTCTAAGCAATAAACTAGGCTTAAACAACAAGAATCCCAATCACATCAGTGCAAACCAAGATATAGAATGAAGAAAGTGCAGCTCTGTAAGTAATGGTCAATGTATGTAAATTTAATATGGACATAATATTAACTTACATAATAACATTTCAAAAGGGCAACACAGACAGTGCCTTTGGGAATTTCTTCTATAGACACAATTTGCATAAATGTAAATTATGTGTTTGTTGACCGGCCAAAAATTTTCCACTGCTAAAAGTATAAATTCATGTTTTGATACTCTGACTTTGTTAATTATTAGATTTTGGGCTAATAATTACCACATTTCTAGGAATACATGATTAACAAAAACAGGACAAAGTTGACTCTTACTTTTGACTTCTTGTCATAGTTCTTTCTGAATGTTTTTTACCATAACTCTTGACCAAATGTTCACACAGATTAATTTAATATTTACTTATTTCTGGATATCACATAATATTACATGAATGAACCTCCCCTCCGCCAGCCTCATTCATCATTCCAGCTCTCATTGTGGCCGCTCATAAGGACCAGTGCGGAGTCTGGCTATGGACTAAGTGATTTTATATGCTCCTTTAACAGGGATCACCTCCAGTTTCTTACCGTTTTTCCACTGAACGCATTTGCACTTAAAATATACTATGTAATCTTCTGTTATTTTACATACAAATTGCATCCCGGCCGACGCATTCATCATTGCTCATATCCAGCCCACTTTTAAATGAAAAATGTATCGCAGATGAATAATGGATCCAGCTATAGTATAATTTTGTGTTTCTTGAATATAGCAGAGTTTCCTCGTTTTAAATGTACCCCCACACACACCCTCCCCGCTCCGGTGAAGTTTTAGAAAGAAGAGGATGAAGAAAAATTACTTAGTGTTTATTGTTTACCTGGGGTTTGTACAAAATGAAGCAGCAATGAGGAGAACGGAGCAGAGACTCTGAGACAAATGGCATTAAACAGGCAATCTGACAAAAAGTGGGGATTTTGTGGCTTCAATATTTAGTGAAGATTTGATGTGATGTGATAAGATTTGGTGGAGATATTTATTTTGTGAAAAGTAAAAAAAAGACATCCGGTGTAGGTATTATCCTGGCTTTGTTCTGGTTCAGTCTGGTTATCCTTGAAGAAATTGCACGTCCTTTTCTTTATGGTTTGGGTGTGTGCTCTACTTGTCCGTTTTTAGTTTTGGTTTAGACATGTTTGAATCCTGCGTAGTCTTTAAATATAGGCCAATGATCGCCGTGGAATACTCCGGATGTATGTTGTATGTCTGTAGAGGTGTTGGTTGAGCATTGCCGTTGTTAGCTAGCTTTCGGTCTTTACTTAAGTTTTTTATTTGGACCAGCATTTAAGCCAAATTCCAGCCAAATTCCACCCAAATGACTTTTTTTTAGAATCATCAGGTAAGAAAATTAAGAGCAAAGTTGTGCATTGAGAACTCCCTGACTGGAACAATCATTCGTATTATCTCTAATTGCAAATCAAACTTGTGGTAAAATAGGTAGTATGTAAACTCATAGTTGATTTTGTATGGTATATTACACAACAGGAAGCGCATTGGCCACGGGTTAGACACACTTGCGATTAGCTTGAGCCAATCAATAAAGGCTACTGTCCAGATTTAAGGACCAATTTTCATAGGTAATTTGCATAAACATATATAAATAATTTAAGGAGAAATATAACACATGGCTGAGTGGCTAAGACTTACACTTCACAGCAAGAAGGGTCTGGGTTTGATTCTGGGGTCACCCAGGCCTTTCTGTGCCCCTTCAATAAAATGCAAAAATAAAACGCAAAATAGTGCATTATTCATTCATTCCACTCTCGATGGTTGTAAGCTAGTCTTGTAGCCACAGCTGCCCTGGGATAGACTGATGGAAGTGGGGCTGCCAGTCTGTGGCCTCAAACAACGGCCTACTACATGCCAGGGTAACGTGTACATTTACCTCCATGACTCCAGTGATACATGTACTTTAATACATGTTGTCACTGCGCCATGGTGGACTGGCTTCAGGACATAAAGCACTATTACCTGCCATTCAAACCTCCACAGTGTTTTAAATGATTAGCATGTGGAACATTGACTTTACAGGTGCCGCTGTAGTACTTCTGTCCTATACACTTCCTCCTGGGGGTCCACAGCTGGGTAGCCATGTGTTAAGCCTGGAGAATTGAGGTTGAGTACGCCGCCCCCTCTGTCTTTATCTGTAATTACATGCTGAGACTTGGGGAGATTGGGCAGAACCGCACCAGCCTTCAGATACCTCAGTGGAGGGTGGGTTTGGAGCTTGAGAACCATGCATGATTCTCTCTTGGGACATCCCAGTGAGCGTGTTCCCTTCCCTCCACGGCACGCCACCCTGTCTCCCCTCCCTCCCCCTCCCGCGGGCCTCGCTTTGGGGGATGCAGACCACTCTGTCGTGCTCTACTTGCTCCTGTCGCTTGGCTGTCGTCCCCGAAGTTTTTCAGTTTTTTCCGTTGGTTTTTCCGCCGGGAGACGTCCTGACACGGCGCTGCAGATGGGGGGCAGTGGACCGGAGCGGCTGGTGTCACGGCGTGGATGGGAATTCACAGTTGGGATGAGATATGAAAGTGAAACGTCGTTATACATATGTTTGCTGCAGTGTGTTCACGCAGATGCTTTGCTGTACAGACCATTTAGATGTTGTTTGTCTTGTAGCATGAATCATGGTGGCTTTTGGTGGTTTGCAGGGTTGGACCAATACAATATATATTGTGAATTCTTTAAAGGCTGCAAATATAGTAACTCATCATAATCATCTTTAAGAACTAAAACAACTGCAAGTGTGGTGTAGCCATTGTTATAAACTAAGAATATTAATAATGCAAAATGTTGTACTTGGATGAACTCAGCACTCGTGTTTATTTTTGCAGTAGTAGTTCAGTAGTTTTAATAATATAGTTATATAACATAATTTTATTAGCATTAAATAGCTCTAAAATGTGTGACATAAATAAAATACACTGATAACCACACTGTAACAGGCACATCCAGAACCGCTCCTCTGTCTATTTTATTGTCTGCCCGTCTAGTTGGGCCAAATCTGCTAAAATTTAGTTAAATGTAGATTTTTTAAAAAGGGTGTGTAAAATAAATAAAATAACACTAATCTATAAAGGGACAATGTGGATTTTGTGATTTAAATGCAATATGCGTCATTAATTGACCAACGAGCCTTGCTTTCTCCCTTCCACCTGCACGATCCTGTCTGCTCCTGCCTACTGCCACCTCGCTCCGCTTTTTGTTTTTTTACACTTTCTAACAACAAATCACAAGTAAATGCGTGAAACTGTGACAGTAAAGAACACTGGAGGTTACACTGTGAAACATAATGCTCAAATACGCATTGAGGAAGCGGGTGTTTCTTTCCCCTTTCTATTTCTTTCCTCTTCCTTGGGACCGACAAAACTGCATGCGTCTCGGCCACATGGACAACGCACACAAACACCCAAGCTAACACTGTACTTTAGTTTTAAAGCATAACTGGATTAAAATACATAAGGATACGACTCAGACCTATATTAACAAGGCTGTTAGGCTTTGCATTCAAGACATAAAACACACTATATAATCATCTGGCAGCCCTGTGACGTTTTGTGCCAGACCCTCAGGACAGACAAGTTCTTTTCACTTTAACTTACTTCAACAATTTCAATAATTTTCATCTGTACAACTAATGTACTTGACGCAAATCCATACATTTAAGAGCTAAACCAAAGAGCGAACCACACACGGATTTAAATAGAACCCGGATTTGGACCATAGATTGTTTAAGAAGTGGACTAAGGGAGTACATTGTTACCCATAGCTCCAGTCCAATGAAGCTCATCGAGACTAGCAGTCATAGAGATAAATTTGGAGCCAAGTTTCATTTTAAGAATTCTAACCACGAGTATCATAGGAACTAAAGAGCCAATCTGGAGTGAGGCTATTGAAGGTAACGCCCTTTCCCACCTGCACCACTGGTTTCAGGTGCGCTGCATAAAACTTTCCACACCCCAGCAGCGCATATTTTTTCAGCCTTTGTGGACTTGTTATTTCTTCAAATTAAAAGGAAGCTAGTTTAATGACAAAATAGAGGTTTAATATCTGTCAAATGTCTTAGAATATATATTTAATGAAGTCATTTATTGGCTGCGTGTTGAATATGAAACTTTTTTTTTTTTACAGACTGTATTGAAGGTGACGCCATCACATTCTTCCAATACTGCGATATACAATATTATTATATCATCCAACTCTCGTCCATTTACTTTCACCCGACTCCATGTCATCAATTTCGACAACTAGCTAACAGCCTACTTCCCGGTTTGCGGATGATAAAAACACTTTATTAAATGGATACAGCACACAGCGGTTTAATTTTGACTGAGGTGCTTTTAGAATATATCTATATCAACGCTAAGAAGGCCAAACCTATTTTAAAAGCCAATATAAAGCATGATATATAAGACCCTTAACTCTTTAGCAACCTGCAACATTATTGTGAAGTTGAAATGATTTTGGAGTCCTGTGTTTTTGGTCGTCACTAGTACAATATTTGCATAGTTACATCACAATAAACCTTGTCCCTCCATCTCTGTATATTCCTGTGCCTGTATCATTTGTAAGCCTGCTGTTGTCTGTATTTGAATGTCAGTGCTGTTGTTTTGATGATATGAGCCAGCACTATCAAAGCAGTGCACGGCTCAAACTGTACTTCAATACAAATGAAAAAGCCAAATTATTCCCACTCCTTTGATTCCTTTGCAAGTTTAATCTGTGGCGATCGATAAAAGGATGCATGTTGGTTTAGGGAGTCAACAGCAGCGGTTTGATGGGTAGACCGACAGCCAAATGGATGGTATGGGGGAGCATTCATCTTTCTTTAGGCAAATTGGGCCGCTAGATCCAAACTAATTGATTGATTGCGTGACTTGCTGATACAATCAAAGCCTGGCCTGATTTATGGCGATAAATCAATTGATGAATACGGTTTTGTGCTGGGACCGGAGGAGGGGACAGGCGAGTGATGCATCCGTCTTGTGGCGTCAGGGCTGTGGGGAGAGTGCGGTAATAAGAGCTGTGTCTGCGGCTGACATTTACTGAGAGCCCGCTCCAACCTGCTCCAGATTAACCTCCACTTGTTCTCATAAGCACCACTGATATTAAAAGATGGACCATGGCACTCGGCGAAAAATGAAGTGTGACTTTTTTCCCCGCGCCGTTTGCATACATCATTAGGCCAACAACAAAAATCAATGCGCATTCCAGAATCAACACAAACACATCTTGAGGTGCGTAATGCGCGAGGCTGTTGTTGACTTGCTCCAGATTACATTTAGCCCAATGTTTAAAGGCTGATTTACAGGAGATGGAGTCCACATGGCTGTGGCGGAGCTGTCTGCTCTGCTCAGAATATGAGATGGAAGTTAAACAGTGCGCGCGGCGGAGGAGCCCTGATGTGTGGGCAGTGTAGCATCAAATAGATTGTGTTTCCTGGCGTGTAAACGTCTAATGTGTACGCTCTGACACAGATGAATGTAAGGAATTTGCTGTAAAGACTTTACGGCCCTTTTGAGAGACGTGGCTGTGGAGCGGCAGAGTGGAACGGTGCAGGCTCAGAGCACCAGTGTGCCCACAGAGACACACACATATGTGAGCACACACACTCATGTGAGCAGCACACATACACACGTGAACATACGCACACACCCGCATGTGAGCACACACACCCATGAGTAGCACACACACACACAGTCTACAGGCTGAACCAGGACTGCACTAGTGCTTACACATGCACATGTCAAGCGCCGGCTCGGAGGCTCAGAGGAGAGCTACATCAAGTGTAAGGCCGGCCAGGACGTTAGGGACAGTTTTTATTTGCTTTGGGTCAGAGATGGCCACACTGACCATGTGATGAGAATCTTCTCAGAGCTGAAGTAATCCTGCTGCTGCTCCAGCCTCTTCTTTAAAATACGAGGGGCCTGCTGTGGCACAACAGGGCGAATTATGGCATGATTCATGTTTAAACTGGCCTTTCAAGTGCATCTCCTCCTGCTCTGAGCCAGTCTTCTGCCAAAGCCTTTGTGAAGAAGCTCAAAGCCTCTGCTTGTTGTCAGCACTGCTTATTCCCACTTTCACTGCTCTATTTAGATTCATTTATTTTTGGTACAAATGCTGTAAAATGAAGTGCGATACAAAGGAGGAGGTAGCTCTCAGACAGGTGGCCCTGGCTCGTGTCGCGGGCCCCTGGGGCCCCTCTAACACAGTCTGAGTGAGAGGAGGGACCTACACAGGTGGTGTGAAGCACAGCATCTCTGCACACCTGAAATATTCAGATTGTTCCAGCGGCGCCGCTTTGATCTCTCTGAATCGACATGGGAGCGAGCGAGTGAGCGAGGGGAGAAAACAACAAAACAAGAGGAAGAGCTCACCTGAGAGCCGGCACATTGACATTTCTTTAGAGAGAATAAACAGCACAGGTTAGCATCAGCATCAGCAGCTATGTGCACACACAGGTGAAAGTGGGCCAGCACTACTCTGCTATCAACACGCACTGACCTCAATGCTACTGTTCTCAATGCCTTACTATTCACCACATTATAACAAACACTGTCCATGTTCAGTCCTCTTAGAGGAAGTGGGCTCAGTCAAAGTGATCCACCACATGATAACTCAAACTCTCTCTATTAGATCTAACTTGTTCTAACTTTGCTCAGAGCTCAGTAAGTGACCATTCAAACAAAGGTGGCTCTTGAGTTTGTTGGACATCCCCGCCGATTGCTGCGCTTAAACCTCTCTTGGAGGTGATGGTGTCTCTGAGCAGGTTTCAACCCACTAGCCCGCTAATGAATCATAGGACTGTGCAATTAGTCAGCCCGCGTGTAGCCCACAGTGACAATAGACACACTGATTGTAACCACAGAGTTTGAAAGGAGCAGAACAATGGTCGCCCCTAATGATGATTAATAAGATGTTGTAATTGGCCTTGGTTGGGAGCATTCAGTCACACACATGTAATTTGAAGTTTCTAATTGGAGGACATTTAAAGTTATTCATTGGATTCTGAGCTGGATTCTGAGTAGCTTTTAACAGATATGTTCATGATACTACTTTAAATGGGGCATCACCTGATTCTGATTCTTTTATTTTTAGGAAAGGTCACTGCTTAAATCCAGGGCTTCAGTACCAGGTGGAGGTATGGTCCTAAAATGCTAAGTTCATTAATTCAAAGACGTTAGTGCTTTGAACTTAATCCTCATAGCAAGATGGTTATGTGTTATAGTGTACAATTCTTGAACTTTCTTTCTGACTGCTTATGTTCTCGCACTACGAAACAACTATCTGGGATAGTATCCGGGAGTGGTATTCCCATGATTATTAGTGAACAATGTACCTGATGTAACTTGCCTCTCTGGCAGTTGCTTCTATAGAAGTTATTACCCAACAAAATGCTTTGCAAAATGCATAGATTATATTTTTCTGTCAATTTGCAATTGCAATACACAACATAATATAAAGGGCTTTTACCTATATAATCAGAAAAATAAAATTGAATACAGAGCTTTCAAATACTGTTCAAGATCTTGGTGGGTATGTACCCAGATGGGTTCCTGGGTATTGCACTGCTCCTGACAGGTTGTCCTACTTTTATTGAAGGATGAGTAAAATGAAAGGAGTAGTCTTGGGCCATTTTAATCAAGCTCATCACTTTGATCCTCTTTACAATACACATTTATAACTTTTTTTCCCACAAACCAAAATAGAAAAGCCAGTTATAACCGCTCTAAATAGTCACATGGACTTGTTACCAGATTAACAGTGAAATGAAAGAAAAGTGCAAATGCGAATTAAAGACAGGGGTGTTGACAAGTGGGCTGCACTCCCATGCATCACGCGCCAAAACTCTCACAGAGTGAAGTGCGCTATGACGAATAATGGCTGACAACGGCAGTCACACCTTCTGCTGATTCTGTAACGCGCTCTCCGTCTACTGACTCGTGTGTAAGATTTAGCATGCCGTTTGAAGACAGCCTGACTGACGGGGGATTAATTATTTGGGATGATTTATCAGACTTAACGCCGACCAGAGTTTAGAGAGGTGTCAAACGTGAGATGTGATTTTCCTGGTAGGTTTAAGCCCTCAAAGATCTGTGTACGCCACCTACCGTGGATATGAGCAGGGAGAGGGAGATAGGGCTACTGGATGGACAGAGGGATATATTGGAAAGGGGAACTCTGCTATAGAAGAAAGACAGTTGTTTTTGCTAGGAATGCACTATTTTAGAATAAGAAATTGTATTGTGATTTTGTGTATGATAAGATTTGCAAGGAGAATTATGTTCAAAGTGCACATTGTAAACAACTCTGACCATTCATATTTGAAGATTGAAATATGAACTGATAAACTAATAATCCAATACATTTTTGAACATGTTTGTAGAGGTCTAAACAGGTACAACAACAGAAAATTGACAAAAATACAGGATAGTATGTAATTGAAGGTTTTGTGATTTGATAATTATGGAAACTCAAATTGATTCACTTTAATGTGATCCAGTTATTATTATAGGTGCATCTCAGCAACAGCATGAGGACACTAGGGCAGCATGATCTAAGCGCACTACATGGTCGTCTGTTGTCTTTGTCTCACGGCAAAAAAGTCTGCAACTTTAAACTGCCGTAGGTTACATATTATTATGTTCAATCACCTGGTAATAATTTATGCATTTATTTGAAGTTTTCCTGTATTTATTAAACACAGATAACATGATCATGACGTGAAACTAAAGTGACGGTTTCCATGGCAGTGTATAGGTCCTATAATCTAAGATAAAGAGATATAATATTTAGGCTATAATGAATAAATCAAAGTGTTATGTTGAAGTGTTCATTTGTAGACCATCCTAGAGCATGAAAACTGGAAGAATAATATTCAAAATGTTCTGCCCCCTCTGGTTGATCATCAGAAAAATATCCTTGCCTATTTGTTGTGGCTTTTGGTGTTTTCAGCCTGTAGAAATGCCTTTGTACTTGACTGTCTGATGTGGGTATTATGGATACATTTGGTGCAGATCATGACAGCTTTGTGCATCATGTTTTGGAATGTTAATGATCAGTCACCAAAGTGGCACTGAATTGACGAGGGCTTCCAAGCCAAATTTTACATAGGGCCCCCCAGAGGTTAGATCCGGCTCTGGTTAAACACTTGAAAAAGCAGGTTAAAGTCCATTGAAATATGATTTATAAGTTAAGTAAGTTAGTAATGTGAGTTGTAAAAAAAACAAGCCAAGCTAAAACCTCTCCAAGGGGACAGTAAAGTGCTCGACCTAAAGTTGGCTAAACATGCTAAATACATTCAACACATACAACTGTTTTCTACTACTAATGTTTTCAGTCAATATAATTGACAGGCAAAGCAGTCTTTTTTTTTTTTTTTTTAAAAAAGAAACTCTTTTGTTTTTGCCAAAAGTCCTCCAGGTATAAGACATTTTATCATAAGAGTAAGGCAAACTTTAGTAATAAATGCTCAAGTAAAGACCAATCAATCCTCCAATCACTACTGCAGTTTTGATCCACTCCAACCAAAACTTTTATTTCTACCACTTGATTTTTTATTTTTTTTATCCAATTCAATATCTTTATTTACATAGCACATTTTGTAAACAAAACTGTTTTCAAAGTACTGCACATAATAGCAATGCAAGACAAAATTAAATGCATACAAACAATGCATTTTTATAACATAAGCACGTATCCTGTGTGTTTAAACTACCATAACTGTGAATTAGGTCATTGTTGTTGCATCTTGTTCAGAGTGAGAGTGATGGAGCACTAGTCTGTTGCAGGTGACCTCCACGGACCCGGAGCATCTCTGTGAGGGGCCTGACGGGGGTCACCGGGGTCACACACTCCTCCCGCCTGGGCCCCTGCACTGTCTCGACGTCCCGCTCCTAGACCGTCCCGATAACACACACTCCCATTTCAGCAGACACCTCCTATGGACCAAACTGCAGCGAAGGAGGGGGGAGGGGTCTGCTACTGCTGCCACTAACAATGTGTAGGCCAGACCAGACTGCAGTGATTGGGTGCATTGATCGCTCGGATTTGATTTATCGATCAGTAGCTAGCACCCACCAACCCCCCCACCACCACCCTTCTCCCATCCGCCTCCATCCGCCTCTCGCTCCCCACCCCCGGAACATGCCGTCTCGGGTGCGGGGCGGCTAATCTGCGGGGGCTATGGACATGGAGCAGAAAATGGAAGGCGATAAGGAACCTATGAAAAGAAGCTATACACTTATCTTAATCACTCACGTGCACTGCCGCCTGGACACGTGCACGCCCCAGTCCCGAGAGCGCGTGTGTGTGTGTGTATGTGTGTGTGTTTATGTGCGGTCGCTCCTTTGTGCTAGCGTGCGATGGGGGTGTAGGCAGTACAGTCACCAGGCAGAACAGAGTGGATCTATAAATTGATGGAATTCAAAGCCTCCAGCATCGATTACCATTATAACAAACAGCGGCTCACAGAATGTCTGATTATTTTTAGACAAAGATTGTGTGCTCTCAGCAGCTATTCTTGCTGATGCTGTCACACTCTCCGACATCTGCCTATGATTGCAATTAGATGGATACAAAAAGAAAAATAATACCCCATCTGCATTTTCCCCCTCTCTCTCCACCTCCTATTTTTCGCTCTTTAATTTGTGCTGTCCAAGCCCACTGCACACAATAGTCATTTGGGTCCTACCTCATTGCAGCAGTACCTAGCGAGAGTTTCTTTAGCTTTTTTTTTCACTTGTCAACATTTTCCTCCATGGGTTGTCTTTGTGAAAGGCCAGAAAATAGCTTACCACTACAGATGTAATCAAGACGAGCTAGGTTTAATGAATCAATGTCAAAATCTACTCGGCACAATGTATTAGTGAGTCCCACATTTTACTAAAACACTCACACAAGCAGTGCCACTTAAGTCCCTGTACTGTAGTCTGCAGTCTCTGTGCAAAGACAATAGACTTTACTGTTGAACCTGCAGTTAGAGGACACGGTGTGCTACTTACCATCCAGGCTGACGCTGATACAGTTATTTAATTAGTACATTATGATACAAGAACCAGTTTGAAACAAGGCAAACCAAAAATCTATTTCTTTTATTGATTAGAGACTCTATTACAATGGTCAAAAAAGAGACACAACACACCATGTCTCTGTGATAGAAAAAGTTGATTGTGGCCTCCTAAACTATGGACTATGGACATGTAATTTGTCTTTTGCAGTAATATTATAGGAGCATTATGTAACTTTTCTGGTCCACCACTTGCTTGTCTTCATGGAGATGTTGTTGCATTGTCTGGAATGTTCCACTGTATGCATTAAACAAATCTATCAACTTATTCAATAACATTGCTAAAAATACATTGTAAAACATGAATTTGATTCCATTGAGAGTTTAATGCCATTCTGTGGAACATACTAGGCAATCATCTTAACAGGTCCATGGAGACAAGTAGGTGGCGGACCCAATACTTGCAAAGTTACACAGTGCACCTTCAATTAAACACTTACATCTGCTATATATTATATGGATTATAGCCTTGTTGTTCATTTAGGCCCAGAAGATCATTGGTTCAAGGCAAAACCTGAACTCTATACCTCCTATTAATACAAGTAGTATAGGATATGTGGTTTTAGATGAATGGTTCTCTTAAATTCACTTTTGTATATTAGTAATCAATCAGAAACCATCCTTTCCTTCCTCCCCTGAACACTCCTTGTCTAATGCTCCAGGTTTAACCCTCCTCCCCTGTCCCCCCTGGGCCCAGCGACAGGTCTGCCCCTGGGGGAACTCATCAATTATGGCTGGGTCTTTGACTGGCAGAACCTTAATGACAGGAGCTGACTATTGACCCGGCTGCCACACACTGAAAACTCGCTCCCAATCGTAGCCGTGTTTAACTCCCGTCAAACGATTCCTGACCAAGTCCTGTGCCCAGAGACACATTTGAGGTCCATTGTGATCTGCGTTTAGAGGAATCACTGAATGTTCACATGCAAATGGTTCTCTCAAGTAAAGAGCTCACATAATGGAGCCTGGCCTTGGCTGCATACAGGCTATTATAGTGCTGCACTTCTTATTGAGATACTGTTTTGGGTTGAATGTAATATACTGTAGGTATGACAAGAAATTAAACAATACTGCCATTTTCTATACAGATATTGTCACTCAAAACACTGATGTAGCACAAAATAAAATGTATTTTATTAGTTCAATTTGTAAATGTTCTTAATTTTACAAGATATAAACAAATGATTAAAGGTCTGTACCTGCACCTTTATTCACCTTAATAAAGTATGAACAAAGACTTAATTCATTATGGACAATTTATGAATTATTCAGGTTTAATAACTACTTAATTATGGGGTTAGGAGTTAGTGTTTTAGTTTTCTGGTATTAATTAAGTAGTCTAGTTAATAAGCCTTAAACATTTGTAACAAAGTATCTGTTCATTGTGAATTAAGTCTTTGTTCATGCTTTATTAAGGCGCTATAGTGTTACCAATGTTCATGTTTAAACCAACAAAAAAGTAAGATTTGACCAGGAGTAGCCCAGGTCTAAACACAGCTCTAAACTACCTAATCCCGGCCAACTCTATCTACCAAGTCTCAGATTAACACCAACTCTTGCAGAAGTCAACATGCTGCCTTGTTGTCCGAGATGGATCACGTCTATAACAACAAATCTTCCTTAGCTTGGCGTCTCCAGATAAAGCCTGGGCAAAAACAGAGTAAAGTTCCTCCAATCAGGCGGCAGAAGCAGTCAAAGCGGCTAACAGCGAGTTCTGCTTGACTTGTCCTGCTGTAGACAGACGTAGTTTGATTTGACGGGCTGTTGGCCAGGCTCCCCTCCCTTCTAATGGACTACAAACTGTGGGGGTGCGTTCAAAATAACACCATCATTATAGCAACACTGTTCGCCGTGCATGCAGCGTGAGACCAGCGGCAATAAAAAGAAGTGGTGGAATTAGCTCTGTAAATGATCAAGGTTTCGTGAAGGCAATGAATTTCAAAATGTTAAGTGTTAATACAGTCTGTGTTGCATTAGAAAGGACAATAGTCATACAGTTTGGTTTTGCCTTTGTTTAGTTATTAGTCTGTTGGACTCATGACTATATTTATACTCTGGGTGAATGTGGGTGACTGCTGGATTTGTTGCACTTTTGCCCTTTGACTAACAGTTAAAGTCAAGAGTGTTTGGGATTAAAGTATGGTATACTTAATTGAAAATGGAAAATTTGTCCTTGTACAGTTGATAGGTTGCTGAATAATGTCGCTGTAGTTAGACCGGTCTGTGTCATCGAGTTGCACTCTATTAGAGAACAAATGTGATATCCCTATATTTTATTTGCATCTAAACATATAGTTAGTTATGTTAAATTAAAACAAAATGTGCATTACTTAATTTACTACTGAAATTGTGTCATGATAAAATACTAAACCAAGACCAAAACAAGGATTTTGAGAGTGTGATTGACAAGTGGATTAACCAATCAGAGTCAGTTTGTGTCAAAAACACGCTTGCTTACACGTAAAAAGGAAAGAAAACTTACAGGGCTGAGAAAAAGCAAAGATTTTTCCAGAATCAACAATCGAAGCACCAAACTCTTATTTATCTCAGGTAAAAGCAGTTATTTATTGTTCTGAATGTTCCGAGGATTTTTGAAAGGAGACGTCTTCTGCATTTGAGGAACATTTGAGTGATACCGTCTCAAGTTAGGACGGAGGATTTTCACCATCTGTTGTCCAGTTGCAAACCTTTCTGGATTCAATCAGAATGAAGAAGAGACTGGCTGGCCAGGCAACTGAATGTGATGTTTGCCAGTATGGCGATATATTGGGCAACTCTAGTGACCACAGTGACTAGTGACTCCAGATGTTGACTCAGAACTAGCTTTTGCTATTACACAGTTGTTACTCAAACATTGTAACCCAAGAATATCAGGATCTTGACTAAAATCAACAATATAATGGGTTAAGTTAATCAATAAGATACTGCACATCTAGCAATCATTTTAAAATTGGACTGATTTAGATTTTAATATCCACATTCTTTTCATGTTGTAGTGGGATTTTTATACCATCTTCCTCATGCATTAACGTTCTTGACTTATTCTTGCAGTCATCGAAACTACACCTCTTGTCTTCTTCCGCAACTCTTCTCTATGTTCTCTTGATTATGTCTTAAGTACTTGAGAAATCCACTGGTGCCTTCTGAAGGACTACTCTGTGGGGGGGATTAGCTGCTGAGGCCATTTGAATCTAGTGAGGTTGGACTCTGCAGCCTTCTCTATAATCTCCAGCGTCTCATCCCTGTTCCATTGTACTGAGGCTAACTGGAGTGCAGTCCCATTCACTGACAAGATGACACTTTGACCATAAGCCAGGCTGGGTAAAATTTAAATACTTACAGTCACGGCAAAAATACTTGAAACATAGTATTTTTAATACACTGAAAGTCATCCGATCTCTACTTTATCACATGCTTTGTTTGCAAAATCCTTCTTATATGTGTTACAGTATGCGTGTTAGTAGTCGACCATAGTAAATGGTGGCTGCTAGCCGTTGCTTAAGTACTTAGTCGTAGTTGCAGGAGAAGTGGTAGACCTGTAATTGACTAAAGAAATTCTTCGTTGACCAAAGACACATCTTGCTGAACGAACTGACTTAATGGGGGTGGGGTAAAACTTTCAAAACTATTATACACTGCTTGGCCAAAAAAAAAAGTTGCCACCTGGATTTAACTAAGCAAATAGGTACGAGCCTCCTCCAGTTGCTCAGGTCTAGGATCAGCAACAGTCTGTGCGCAAAGAATGAGGTCAGCTGACACCTGAATACACTGAATGACCAGGTTATTTTATCAATAGATTTTTTTCTTCCCTGACGGCACGGGCATATTCCAAGATGACAATGCCATCAGGCTCAAATTGTGAAAGAGTGGTTCAGGGACCATGAGACGTCATTTTCACACATGGATTGTCCACCACTGAGTCCAGACCTTAACCCCATTGAGAATCTTTGGGATGTGCTGGAGAAGGCTTTGTGCAGCGGTCAGACTCGACCATCATCAATGCAAGATGTTGGTGAAAAATGTATGTAACACTGGATGGAATAAATCTTGTGAATTGCAGAAGCTTATTGAAACAACGCCACAGCGAATGGATCCCGTAATCAAAGCTAAAGGGGGTGTGTGACCTTTTGTTTTGGTGTTGACTTTTTTTTTTTTTGGCTAAGCAGTGTATATCTCTCTTTCTGACTCAAACTATACTACACTTGCCTGGGAATCTATGTAAAAACCACCATCATGCAGAAAAAAGGAGTAGGAAACAATGTGCTTATATATAGACAGATTAAACTTGAATCATGAGTTTATTCTGCCTTTTTATAAAAAGGACAAAATCTTCAGCTAACTCACTCACTAATGTCTCATTTCTGCTGTCATCACATGTCAATTCTTATAATCTAAATAAAATAATTTGTTCACTAATACAAATTGTGGTCGACGCCAGCAACTGATTAATCAACTAAACAACTAAAGGCCTACAGCCCTAAGAAGTAGTAAGGTAAAATTTGTAGTAATTAGGCAATTCATTTTACACAAATTTTACACAGCAGTGTTGAAACTGTTCATGAGTTTCAAATTCTTGTTTGTAGGTGCCATTTTGAAGACCTTTTACAGTTTTAAAGATATTTTGAATGATTAATCGTTATGCAATAAAGCTGTGGATTTGGATCTCTTATGATTGAACAGCAGAATCTTAAATCATCTAAATCATCATTTTGGGTTTGGAAATGTCCCCCTCATTGGTCTTAAAAACAGTAAACATTTACTGTTGCAAACTGTGACAAAGCATATTAAATCAACTTAGTAAACTAGCTTCATTAAGTTCCATACATTCTCACTTAAAGCTTTAAACCCCTGTCCAAATCTCTCCACTTCTCTGATCTTTGTCGGTCGTGGGACTTGAACCGGCAGCCCTTCAATTAACAGCCCACTTGTGTCCGTCTGCCTGTGCCTCCCCACAGGTCCCGCGCTTCACGTTTCACCCTCTCCTCTCTCCACTTTCTCCCTGAGTGATGATTTATTCAATTGGCTTTAAGTAAGACCGCACATTAATTAAAACACAGTCAGTTTAATTTGCAGACTTCATATATAAATTCACAGTGGTAATCGAATCCCTCCTCTCTCATTTTCTATTGTATATGCAGGATTTGAAATGAGGAAAATGTGCATGTTTGTTTCGAGGCTTGCTTTCTCAGTACAAGAGAGTAGCGTTTTTCCTGTTCGCTGAAAGACTCGGGAATTGGATGACGGGTCGATAATATCGGATTTGTGGATGGCGTGCGGTGGTGGGTGCAGCTGAGTCCAGCATGAATGCAAGGCTCCTATGATGGCTCACTGCATCGGACACACTGTCAAAGGGTGGAGTCTATTGGAAGGAAGTACTTCAGATACTTTTACTTGGGTTACTTTTGATTTGAAGTGCATCATGGTTATTTGGTGTTCTAAATGACTACATACATTTTTGGTTTACATTGTCCTCATTTATGTAGCAAGCTTGAATGAGCAGTTGTTGGTAGTTGCAACAGAAGTTATAGTAAAAGTAATAGTGGTAGTAGCAGTAGTAGCAGTAGTAGTACATAGTTATATAAATACTCCTCAGTGTTATACATCTGGGTTTTAGTAGTTGTGATTGTATAGTTTTAGAAGGCTATTGTAGGCTTATGAAATACAAGTTGTGGATAGCTTTTAGTAATATATAGTAATTTTGTAATATTTATTAACCACATTCACACATGAAAGTTGCCATTACTTGACCACATCTTCTTTTCCTTTTGAAATCCAAACAGTCGATGTTGCTGGGACCTTAATGACTTTGTTTTTTGTTGTTACTGCCGAATTGAAAATCATTGCGGGATCAATAAATCCATGTTTTACCCCGAGAAGGACCGAAAAGATGGAAATAGATTTGACCCTTGTTTCGAATGAGGTCCTGGCCATGCTTTTAAAATCACCTATTGAGTTTGCTGTGTTGTTTTTGAAGACATTTGTGCATTTCCTCTCTCCCTCCCTTCCTCCCTCCCTCTCTCCTCCCTCTCTGCTCTCTCCATACCCAGTGTATCGATTACTTCAAATACTGATTATCTAAAAGGCCTCTGCTACTGTAGCCATTGGATTTATTTGGGCTTAATTATTTATGGGCCCGGGCTAGCTGTAAGTACTACTGCTGTGAGATCATGAAGGATTACATAGTTAATATTCAGCTGTGTATTTTTATTTATGTGCACTGTGGAGCGTTACGGGATGAGATTTGGCCAGGTGCCCTCCCTCACTCTCCACTGACTTCACTGTTGTATCATGCAAAATTTTTACTGACAAATGTATTGTTATATTTCATTTTTATGTTGTGAAAGATGGAATTGGTGGTGAGGTAATATGGTGCGCTTAGGTTGACTTCTGTCTGTCAGTGTAATATTAGTTAGAGACCCACTACTTCCAGGTAGTGGTTCAATCCCAGATAGCAGCATTGCACAGTATTTTGAGATTGACCGATATGGGGTTTTCTTTTATGGCTGATGTTGATTGTTTATAATCCAGAGGAGCCGATGGCCGATAGGATCTGCTGATGTTTTTGGGCTGATATATAGGGCTGATTTTGATTATATTCCTCAAATTATTATTAAAGCACTTTTTTACCACAAACCTATAAAAGAGCTGTAGTCACATTTTGTGTAGTTATCTCTTTGTATTTAAGTGTTAATGTAGAGCTTTGTGTGTATTTTTTAGACAGAAGATGACCAAAACTAAATATCGGCCTGTCCTGGAGATTTAAGCCGATACGCTAAAAAGTTCAAATATTGGCCCAATATATCGGTCTATCTCTAATCGTATTGTTGTGTCTTTCAGCAACTTACTGTTATTTTCATTCTTGTCCTTTTAGTGGCAAATTTTAAAAGTTCATTATGTAACATTTCTGGTGAGGGGTTCACCACCTGCTTGTGTCTATTAAGATGTTATTGCTTTGCCTAGGATGTTCCACAGTATGGCATTCAACTTAGCTCACATACCTTGAAAAATGTGTATTCTTGCTATGAGCAGGGTCACCTTTCCACAGATCTGGCCTGTAACTTAGCCTGGTGAAGTAATTTGCTTGTCTCTATGGCGATAGGCTAGTTACATTTTGGAACATTCTCAGCAAAGCACTAATGTCTCCATGGTGAACAGCAGGTGGTGGATCATATGTCATCATAAAAATTCCATAGTGAACCTTTAAACATTTCTGTACATTATATCTTTCTCAGCCCCTATCCTGCACATTAATTTATGATTTAATTTCTCTCTTTTTTTGTGATTTACAGAGGGAGCTGAACTCGGTGGCGTCGGAGCTGGCCGGGCGACAGGAGGAGAGTGAACATTCCCACAAGCACTTGGTGGAACTGAGCCGAGAGTTCAAGAAAAATGTCCCGGAGGTGAGCCCCGAATAACACAATAACACCACTAACTCACCAGTTTAAGTCAGAGCTGTCTGCACTTAAGGCAAATCCATACAACTTTTTACTATTGAATTTATGGGCTTAATATCATTTCAATGGGTCCCAGACGGAAACAGGCAAATAACTCCTGACTCTGAGTAAATGCCAAGATTGCAGATCATGATGTGTAGACAAGGTATAAAAACTTGAAGGAGAATCTTAAAATTTTACGGGAGGATGTGCTAACTGAGACTATATTCTTAAACTATGCTATATACGCATATTCCTTTTATCTCTCTAACATCTCTCTACAGCTGTCACTTTATAATAACTTCTACTTGACGGATAATGAACAAATAGGCTTAGTAATTACTTAATTACAGGAGGCATTTTATGCAAAAGTGACTTTTTAGAGCTTTTAACCATGTTATAGTCATTTCCCCTCATTCACCCACTCGAAGTTGTATTTAGAGTGATTCGCGCATGTTTGAGTAATTTTTATTCTTCTGTCTTCATTGCTCCAATCTACCCCCGTTTTGACAGCCACCCACTGCTCTGTACTTTGTTTTCCAATTTTATTTACTGAAATGGTGATACACATAGAATTTGGCATTGCATAGTCATTTTGACACAAAAAAATAAAAACAAAGCTACTAATGTGCTTTGGAGCTATCCATAGGAGGTTGGGACAGCATTGTCCGGCAGCGACCTTGTTTCTTTTATTATGTCATTTTAGATCAATATCGAAATTTAAAATGTCCAGAATTATATTATAATATTCCATGTGTGACATAGATTCTGTATGGGAGACATAAACACAATATGTTTTCTTTAACCCTATAGGGTTGAAGGCTATCGTCGCCGATAGAGCGCGGATGCAGACTTTCCAGCAGCGTAACTCCGCAACCAGTCGTGCTCTCAAGTAAATTCAAATGGCGTCTCAAAGCGGAGGCACGGGGCTATTTAAATATTTTTCCGTCAGTTACGGGAATCTGCCTCTGTTGCTCCGCGAAGGTGACGAATGAGAGCGCGGGTGCTGTGGGGATTTTCCCTGTCATTTATTCGATGCATAAAAGAAAACATATGGATGGATGTGTAAAATAGAAGTAGATGTGTGAAAAAATGCAGTAAATTCTGATACTTCCTTTAATATGATTTTTATGGCTAACAAAAATATAAAAGTCTAGGTGACCTATACTGGCCCATAGTGTGCTCAGTCCTTAAAGGGTTAAGGGGTTAGGCTGTTAATGAAGTAGTTACTAAACCTAAATCATTCGTAGCAAACTATTTATTCATTGTGAATTAAGTGTTTATGCATTATTCAGGCTATTAAAAGTGTAGTTATTATAAAGTGTTACCTCACTGTTTAATTACATAGTCCATCATAAGCCAAAAGGGGCATTGACAGCCTCCCCACACTTGGTGGTTGTAACCTTCCACCAGTCCGACATTCACACATAAGCAAGTGGCACGTCCATGCTGTGGTTTCACAAAGTAATACTAAAAAAAATAAAAAAAATGTTTATTATATTTCATGGGGTATCATCTGCAATATACTGATTATCATGATATTGTGGGGTTGCCACCAATCTACCACCAGCAGAGGTTATATTATATTAGAATGTGGAAGGGTGCAGTGGAATAATAATTTGGATTGCAGCCAATGCTATTACTGAAAATAATTGATGAAACAAGTTATGAGGTAAAATGTTCAATAAAAAGAAAATATATGATACATTTATCACTTTTTTTTTTTAATTTTGATTTTTTGAAAATTGCGTCATATCTCTTGTGGATGAAAAGGCACGTCTCATCCCACCTGTACAACATTACCATATTGTTATATTTTTATTATTATGAACTATGTAAAAAAGAAATGCCATGGGATGTGCCCTGTGATTCCCAGCCCTCCTCTCAATTCTGTTTATATTACATTTAGTGTTGCATTACTTAACATTTTTTGATTATAGCTTAACTGAAATGTAAATGTTTATCCTCAAATGAGCTGTCATCTTTAATAGCACAGATTTTCATAATCTTTGAAACACATTTAACCCACCTCCATGCCATTTAGACTCATGCCATTTAGACTTACAGCTCGGTAAAAGCTCCTACTTGAGTATTGTATTTTACAATGTAACAGTACTCTTACTTGAGTAAAGACGACTGTGAGTAAAGTGACAAAAGCTTTATGTTGAATATTAAATGATTTAAACATTTGTGTTTGTGGCACCACTACTTCAGATATGATTTAATTTTTCTCAGTTTGGTGGTTCATCCTTGCATCATACCAGATATGCGTTATTTAATGTTTTGTCTTTCCAATTACATCAACTTCAGTGTATAAATCGGGTCTTATGCCCACACAGTTAATACAATTACTCTTACTTGAGTAGTAACTTCCCCAAATACTTTTTACTCTTAAATGAGTAACTAGGACTCCTACTTGTACTTGAGTAATATTATTTTGAAGTGATGTTTGTAAAATTTTGGCTACTTTACCTGCCTCTGTTTAGACCTGTACTGTATGAATATTAGATGTGATTCTCTCGTTTCTTATCATCTTCTTCGAGACACATTGACATCTTGGCTCAAGTCAAAGGCAGCGTTTAGATATTTACTAAATGAGCCTGGGGGCTATTTGCAGTCTGCGTGAGTTTGAGCAGGAGATACAGCGCTGTGATCTTGTGGGTTTAATACTAGCGTTTAAGACTGGATCAGACTGTCACGAATGGCAGCACAATCCCTTTACCTGAGGCGGTGGGTAGCAGCTCACGTCAGGCCAAAGCAGCTACTGGAAAAATACACTTTGTAAAGAAGTCCACTCAAGCTCTTCAGGTTTAGACTGTGATACCACCCGCACAGATGTAAAGCCGAGGTTCAGATGATATCACAACATTTAATAGGCAGGGTACAGTATTTAATTATGTTATTTTGTTGGGACCAGCAAAAAGACTCTCACTATATTTACATGCACAGAGCACTCCGAGTGCCAAACAACTGAATTCAAGACCGCTCGTGTCCCAGTCTACACACAGGTCAAAGAGCCGAAATGGGGAGTGCGAGACGTTAAGCGGGTAATTTAGGTTTAACGCTCAAAATTTTCAGTTATAGCTGCTAATAAAAATGGCTATCATACATAACCACACTTTTTGGCAGGAAGAAATATGTGACATTTATGCTGATCATTAGATTTTCAGACATGTTACAATTGTTCTCATTTGAATCTCTGGTAGGTTTTGCTTTCACTTTAACATAGTGGTCCAAAACAATGAAACACACATGCTGGTCCGTGATGGAGGGACAGTAGTTTATCATCACTGCTTAGTTGAAACCAGTGAGTAAACGTCCAAACACGTCTAATATTTGCTCTTTCTTACCCCTTGCCTTTGAAAGCCTCTCCTAGTCTGTGTCTAATGTCCGCAAGTATGGATTTGTTATCGGGATCTTTGAGATTCGAACTACGACACCTAAATTGTAGTTCACAAATTTTGATAAATCGGTTTAAATTGGATTAGGTCAGTTATCTGGGATTCCTGTTATGCAAATATCAAATACTGTTGCTGTGGTTGGATACATTTAGCAAGGTAAGATGTAGTAAATGGCCAATAGTTTTGGATTCTCTTTTTCATTAAAATAACAGATAATTGATACAGGACTATTGGTTGCTGCCCCCATCTGAGAGCGCAACCTCATTAAATTCTAAAATCTGAAATCAAACCAAGCATTGTTCTCAAATTTGGAAATGGTAATCAAATGCTAAAGGGAAATTGTATTGGAGCCTTGTCTTTGCCGACTTCAAGGTTAGATCAGTACCACTGGACAAATATTAAAATTCAGTTGGACACAGTCAGAGAAAAAAAACATTGATGAAATAAATAACAAATCATTTTAAAATCTATACATCTAATTTAAATACAATTACAAATGGAAGTTTGGGAAAATCTCACAGATTCAGATCAACTTAGTTTGGCTCTAAGGATGTTGATATGGGCGACAGAAACAGAGTAGTAGAGGATTTGTAATAATAAAATGACATATGAAATTGCTTGACTTGAGGAGCAACAAAATACATTTTCTTAATCCACTGGTTTGTAATTATATTAAATCTATCTACTACTAATCCTACTACTATAATTGATTTAGTTCATTTCATTTAGTTCATCAATATTATCTGTGGATTTGGCTTCTGGGCATTTCTAATGAAAATACCTTGTAACCTATTGCTGGGTTTCAGATGACAGCACAACATTCTATAGTTCAATAAAATTCAATAAATTTGTGAGAATTTGTGAGATTTAATATTTGTGCTTTTACCTTTTGGATATTTCATGGCAAAGTACAATGTTATCAATCGGGAAAACTGACTCTTGCCCCCAGGTCAGATCTCTATTGTGGAATTTTCTATTTAAGTGACGTGTTGTGTTGGTTAATATCTCTGCAAGTACTGGGACTAACCAGATGAAACAAAGAAGTTCAACGTCACCTCTGCCAGCATACATAAACAAAAGTTGAATTGTTTTTCCACCATAGGTTTAAAAAGTGGTGCTATTATTCATCCTTAAAGGCATGATTATTGTCAGTTGAAAGCAATTTTAGCCATAAGATGAATATGGATAGTTTGCTGACCCAATCACTAACAAATAATTAGTAGGTTCAACATTTGTGGATCATAAGTTTGGGTATTTCTTCCAAAGATGTAGAAACTCCTGTAAAGTTATGTAGGCCCATTCCCTCTATCTGAAATTCTGACATCTTCAGAAAACGTGAACTCAACTTATGGATTAGCTTCCTGTAAAATGCAGCATTTTGAGGACTTTTTTCCATTCAAAACAATGAATGAACGATCCTAATTTGTTATCATTCTGACACCTGTGAATAGGGAAAACTGGCTCTGGCCCCCATCTGGGACTATGACATCATCACAATCCATTAAAACCTTCTCTCCTTTTTCTTATGGGGCTGTTTGTGCTGCTTGGGTCTGTACTTAAACAGGTGGAGCATCTGCAGACATGAAATGAGCTGAGTGCGTGTTTTTATTTTCTGTGTGTTCAGGAAGTCCGCGAGATGGTGGCACCTGTTCTCAAGAGTTTCCAGGCCCAGGTGAGTCCGCTATATTTGTACATCTACTTTCACAGCATAATACTATTCAGGCTGGCCTCGAAACTAAAACTGGATTAGTTAAAGAGGAAAGCTATGAAGGCTTTTTGGAGCTTTTAAACATGATGTGATGTTTAGTTAAATCTAGTTAAATGTGTCAACTCAACAAAACGATGTAGGAGTGAAGACATTTCGCTGCTCATCCAAGCCGCTTCTTCAGTCTCAGAACTGAAGAAGTGGCTTAGATGAGCTTGGATGAATTACCATCTTTAAAACTTGGAAATCAGAACTAGTTCATTTTAAATGCTTTGCAGTGTTCCAAACTAATTTCTCCCTTACTTTATGCATATCTGAATAATTATTCACCAAGATGTTTATAAGCACTTTTCACAACTTTCAGAAGCCGGAGCATGCTTTTCTCAGAACATCCTGATTCTCAGACAATAAAATGTTTTCTAATTAGATGCAGACAGTACACAGCTGACTTAATTTGACCTCATGAGCTGCTAATACAATATACCTGTACAGTGGTGGGATAGATTTTGCTAAATTACATGTAAAAAAAATTCAGGTACAGGCCCTTTAATGAATCCCATTTGGTGAGGTAGTTCTGAACACACATATGAACAATATGTTAACAAAATAACCCAAGCTGTGTTCCTCCATGTTTTTTTTACATCTTCACTCCATACAAGTCCATACATCTTCACTGGATCATTTCACCTCTACAAAGCATATACTTGTGAGCATCACGTTGATAATTTCTATGCTGCAAGTTTAGAATTTAAAAAATTTGGCACTTCCCATTGTTGGCAGGAAATGGCACTATACACCCAATTCATGCGCTCTCAGTGAACATGAAAATGCAGGTGCTGATAACGCTTTTATTATAAGTACTATGCAAAGGAGTTGCAGAGGTTATTTTCAAATTTATAACACTGCCTTCTTTTTGAGCCCCAACCAAGCATTACATCAACAGTTCAAAAATATTGAATATCAATAGGAGTAAAGTTTGATTAAAGATTAATTGCACAGCCCTGTTACCATTGGCTTTCCAATGTGTATGGGGCAAAGTCCTTTAGTGTAGCAATGCAAGCTAAGGCAACACTCTTTAAAAAAAAACTGAAAATGCACCCCCCCCTTCCCTTATCGTAAACATATCTAGTACGAATCATGCCTCTTGACTTCATTTGAATCAATTATTTGCTATATTGTTTTTCTTATACATTTTCTGAAATAGGAGCTGGCCTTGATGCATGATTTAATACGCACACAGACACATACACACACACTCCAATGCACCATGATACAAATTAATGATCTCGTATAGACTGGCAGAAATCCATGGCATCGCTTTTTCCATGCAGCCTCCTCATCTGGCCGCTATCGACTGATGCCTTTTCTGTCAAAGTGAAGTAGCGTCTATCATGCCATTAGATGATCAGATATCTGCCTTCTCATATTTTCTTGGCCCGAGACAAGCCCACATTTCCTGTTGTGATGGTGCATTCAACGCGGCCCCTCTGACGTCGGCCATATTGGAAAAGTCATCTGATATCCACCAAGACTCTGCTCTGGCCATTAAACCAAGGTCATAAATCACATTTGTGCACCGGCGCGTATGGAAATGATACCGCAAATATGTTTTCCACCGGTCTGGCCTTGCCCCCCTAAACTCTAACCTGAAAGCATCATTGTCGTCATCATCAGTGAGTAAGGAAAGGGGCTGAGTGAGAGGTGATTATTGGCAGAACCCTTTTTAATGTTTGGTAATTGACAGTCTGAGAAAGCATGGCCTACTGGTGCTATAAGACTGTAGAGTGGGTGTGAACTGTAGGTAAGCGAGAGTATTGTGATATTACTGAAGTAGAAGTATAGAGTGGTCATCCAAATACATAGGCAGTGTAAAAAGAGAAAGGGAGAGAATTGAAATTAACGCACATATTACAAACAAAATATACAAACAAATAAAAAACAAAACACATTTCGAACCAATAGAGGGTAGAGGATTATAAAATGGATTGTTATAAATGGATTGTTATAAATGCTTATGGAGAAGTGAGTTCAGGTATTACATGTAATAGATATTTAAGTTTGGGTGTAAACATGCAAATATATATATATATATATATATATATATATATATATATATATATATATATATATATATATATATATATATATATAAAACAAAAAAAACACCCACAGAAAAGATTAACTGTGGACATCCCGATAAGGTGCTGGGTAATTTAGTATTCAGTGGCTTAAAACCTCCATTGGTTTAACCTTGGGCTAACTAAAACTTCTATGAGGCCTGGTGACACAATCCTAATCTCTATAGTGAAGTAAAAATGGTTATTCCCCAAAACAAAGAAGTAATGTTGCAGTAAACCCTTGAAATATTTAAGTTACTCATGTAAACAAACTAGTAGTGAGTAAATCTGTGCTGCTCGCTCTAGCAGGCACATTCTCATTCAGTCCAACCCTCCGACAATGCAGCGGCTTGATTTGTGTGCTAATTCAATTACTCCAAGTGTAAAGTGGCACAAATATCAGAGGCACCCTTCCATATCTTTATTGTGCAAACAGGAGCCCACAGGATTAATTTGAGCACCATTGATGTCTGACAACTGGGAGTCGAGAGATGTTTCGGAGTAGATAAAATAGATGGCTGATAATGAGCTAGGATTTTTTTTTTTTTTTAAAGCTCTGAGCCTCTTGGTACAAGTGCTCTCTCTCCTGTATCGTTTTCACTGGCATACATAAGCTACACTTTGATAAGTAAACCATAAGTGCTATAAGGCATGTTTTAACTATGGAGTCAGAGTAATATTAGTTGGGTTGGTAATGTGCTGATTGGTCCAGGTAATTGTGATCTTTCTGATGAGAACTGTTGTTTAGCAGGATTCTGTAAAAGTTCACATTGGAAAGACATCCAGGAGCATTTAACATTTGAGACAAGACTGAAATCTAAAAGGATAAACTAATACAAGAATCACATGTGTTTCAGTACATATTTGTAGAGGTCTGAAATACAGGGTTAGCAGTTTTTTCGTAATAAATAAGCAAAGGATGAAGTTAAATCTGTTAACAGAACAAGTCGTTGTAAGAGTGAAGACGTTTCGTTGCTCATCCAAGCCGCTTCTTCAGTTCTGGTCAGATTACTGGTGGACACTGGCTTATATCTGTCTGAAGGGAGGGGCTAACTGTAAACAGCTATCGTCTCCAGTTTCAGCCTTAACAACCCTATTCAACCGTCAATGGCTCACCTATTTTTCTTTTTGTTTGCTTTGGGTCTGAAGATGAAATCATAGATCTGTGAGATATTATGTCTCAGGCCAGGTTTAAGGAAGGATTGTCTTTCCCAACAAAAATAGCTTCTTTAACTCTCCTCTCAAGCCACTTCTTTTCTCTGACTAAGATCAGAACCTCACAATCTTCAAAGGAGTGGTTAGTGTCTTTGAGATGGAGATGAACAGCAGACTGGGATCCAGAGCAGCTCTCACGCTGGTGTTGGTACATTCTCTTATGAAGTAGCTGTTTTATTTCTCCAATGTAACACTCCCTGCACTCTTCATTACACTGAATGGAGTAGACTAAATTACTTTGTTTATGGCTCGGGGTTTTGTCCTTTTGATGAACCAGTTTCTGTCTTAAAGTGTTTGTAGGTTTGAAATAGACCAGAATCTCAAGCTGTCTGAAAATTCTCTGTTTTTCAGACACACCAGCGGTGTAAATAAAAGAGGGATAATTTTTTGTTTGCAGAAAAAAATGTTACTTAAATAATTACAGTCTTTGCGATTTGCTAATTGTGCCTATTGAAATGGCAATGTTAATTCGATTGAGATTAACCTTAGATTGATCTCGACAGCCTATTTTGGGAAAAAAATATATTAAAGGTCCTATATTACACAAAATTGATTCTTGTGAGCTTTAAGCCATGTTACCGCATCAAAAACATACCTGGAGTTGTGTTTTGTTTCATTCACACATGCTTGAGTAACCCTGTATTGTAACTCTGCCGACATCTGTAAAGCTCATAACGCTCTGTTCCACCTCGTGATGTCCTGAAGTGGTAGTTTTCAAATTAACAGCTGCCTTTTACCTTTAGTTCAGTAGAGATTGGGAATTCCAGGGCTGAAATTATTCAAATGATTCTAGTGAAGGTGTATGGAGTTTAAAAATACAGTGGAGCACTTCTTGTATCACCATATGACAAGGTGGAGTGTTTTCTGTTTGAGAGAAGAACTCAGCCTAAATATGCAGGGTTTGTGTGTTACACATGTGAACAAAACAAACCACAATTCCAGTTATGTTTGTGATGAGGAAACAACATTGTAACAGAGATCAGAAAACAGCGTAACATGGGCCCTTTAAGAGTTTTGTGTCAACTATTACTAATTAGCATGAAACACATTATTTAATTTACAATATATATCTGCAACTTTATGAAAACATAAAACCATTCAATAATTATGTCAAAGCTGACTAGCCTTTGTTGTGCCTTTAATCTTTTAATATTTGAATTTTATGAACAGTTTATGGGGAATATTAATGGGAACTTTACTTCAACTGCAATGTTTTGGAATAAGCAAGCAAGGGCATTGAGGATACATTTAGGAGGTTTACTGTCACTGCCCTTGTTGTTATTACCATTCACATGTGATTGAGAGGGCTTATTATGAGGCTACAATGTGGAGTTTGTTCAGCTTTTTACTATGAGAACTGCTAGCGCACATGGCGACTCTTTCAGTGGTGCGTGTGCGCATACATGGGCAACCATACTTTGTCCTAGTTCCTTCAACCTGTCCAAAGGTCCAGAAGTAGTCCACACCTGGCCACTGGTCATCCAGTATACCACACTTTAGGGCACAGTTTGATTTGCCAGATTATTTCATAGAATGTGTCTGACTATGAGTTAGATTTCCAACCTTGGTCAATATTATTTAGCACCCTCTTTCATATTTATTTATTTATTTTCCCCATAGCAAGTTACGCTCCTATGTTTTTACTTTCTTTGCTTTGCTTCAACTTACCAGCATATCTCAATGTTTTGTTCTGACTTCATCTCTTCTAGGTCATTGATGTTTTCGCGTTCACAGTTGTTTAAATATGGAACCTATTCATAATATTAAAATTAGAATTATTCATATCCATAACATTATTAAACTGTCAGTAACTTTCATATCAAGATGTAATGTTAATCGCTATTATTTTGACCATGATAAACACAACACCAATTTTCAATATCGTCCCATGCCTAGTCTATTATACCTCATTTAAATTGCATATACCAAGTCTATTAATCTACCTGAAATGTGCAGGTGAAAATTAGCTGTTGAGCATACAATACAGTAGGCCAGGGGTGTTCATTACGTCGATCGCAATCTACCAGTCGATCGCCAAGGCATTTTGGGTAGATCACGTCCCGTCATCCATCTAGTCACATGACTAATATACAGGACAACCAGTCAGATTACACCTGACCCTAGGTCACATTGCGCTGCACACGCATAAACAAGCGTGAGTTAGCTTAACCCTATAGCGTCGGATCCTATCGTCGCCGATAGAGCGCGGTTGCGGACTTTCCAGCAGCATAACTCCGCAACTAGTCGTGCTCTCATGTCAATTCAAATGGCGTCTCAAAGCGGAGACATGGGGCTATCTAAATATTTTACCGTCATTACGGTAATCTGCCTCTGTTGTCCCTCGAAGGTGACGAATGAGAGCGCGGGCGCTGCGAGGATTTTCCCAGTCATTTATTCGATGCGTCAAAGAAAAAATACGGATGGATGTGTAAAATAGAAGTAGTTCTGTGAAAAAATGCAGTAAATTCTGATACTTCGTTTAACATGATTTTTATGGCTATAAAAAAAGACAAAACCGTAATCAACATGATTAGCTCTGTTATCGCTTTCAAACTAAAAATGCAATTTTACTCCTGGCTGGCTGTCAGAAGCTACTGCCCGAACTATGCATCCCTCACTGATTCCATTCAGTGTCATCAGAGCAGTAATCATCATACAAGTAATTATGAACATGTAAGAAGTTCAATTGTGTTGTGCAGTATTATCTCATGACGTTGTGCACGGTACATCAAAATGCACTGTACATGTAAGAATTCATAATACATTTACAAATAAATATATGTTTAACATTTTTGTATTAGGTGGTAGATATTTCAGACACGATCATTTTAAAAGTAGCTCACATACTGAAAAGGTCTGAGCACCCCTGCAGTAGGCCATCTCATGCTTACACACAAAATTGTACACTGTCTTTGTCAATAAACAAAATAAAAAACAAAAAACAAAAGAGCTACTTCATCCTGTTTGAAACGAGAAAATGTCTCTTTCCGTTAATGCAACTGGCAACTCGGCGTGCCATAATATTTCTAATCCCTGGGTGTTTTGTGCTACACTTTGACCTTATTGGGAATGTCAAACAGCTTGCGGAGGCTGCTGAACTTTACCCAGCAGTAGTGAGTCGACCTCGGTGTAGGAGCCCAGGGACCTGTACCTACTGCTGCGGTCGGCCCCGTGTTTGTCCTGGTGCTCTGGGACATGGGCAGGTGGAGCAAGATGGTGAACTGATGGGTAAATATATAGCAAAAAAAAAGAAAAAGGCTGGGAGATTGGGTAGTTATGGCAATGTAAGGAATTGATAATTGAATCAAAATTGCTGTTTAAATTGGTGCGTTCATGTGGTCCTTAGGTGCTTGGGTTTCTGAGTTATGGTTCTGATTTGTTTGCATCCGTATTAGTTAGGTTTTGATGTCACCAAATATTATACCAGTGATATAATGTTCTAATATAACGTAAAAGTATAGTTAAGTAAATAAACTGACTTGATTTTGGTCTCCACACTGCAGATGACGTTAGGTGTGGATGTCAGGCAGCGTTCATGTGCATTTTTCAACTGGTAAAAACATTTCCCCAATTTCCTGAAGACCACATGAGAGAGAGCACTATATTGTTCCAGTGGGTCTTGTAGCTGGAGGCATTTCTGCACTTTATCCTTAATTTTGTCAATGTTAAATATTTTTTTCTGTTTGACTAGTAGAATCATAGGATTTTTTGCACAATTATAGTCTCTGGAGGAATTTCACAGTTTTCTTTTTTAATTTCCCACCAATCTGAAACTAATATATAGGTTTGCTTGCAGTAGTTAAATAATTTAATCGGATAAAAAAGTGCTGTATGTAAAAAAAAATAAAAAATAAAAAAACAACTTTAAAAAAATAAATAAATAACACACTATATATTTTATTGCACAGCCCAAGTTAATTAAATGTATTTATTTTACATTACTTTAACATATTATTCGCTTTTATTTGTACAATTTAGAGGATAAAGACTTCATCATCTCAACTACTGCTGTCTACTGTCAAATGCTTGAAAGTTTGTAGTCTGTGTGTACTGAATCTACTTTCATATCTCAACCTATATACCTGTATCAAATAGAACTACATATGAACTTCTTTCTCCAGAACATTATTATCAGTCGTATTCAGGTAACACAATTTAGTAAGTCAACTTTATCATCCCTTTTCTTCACAGTCTTCATAGCCCTCACATATGTATCATGTTTGTTTAATCTGTCACTGCCTGGTCGGGACACTCCATAGCGGGTGTATGGGTACCTCTCCGCCCCATCCTGCCTCCCTGCTACTGCTCGCCAATGCCCCCTGGACCCCCTTTTGGTGCTATAGGACCCTAGATGTGCCACTTCTAAGCATGTTTTCCTTTTGAAGTGACAGGTTCCCTCTTTTCCCTTTCTCCGTTCATTTGGATCTTCCCCACCCTCTTCTCTCTCTCTTGGTCCAATCTTGCCGTCTAATTATCGCTAACCAGGCGCAATGATTAGAAGCTCCGACCTAGATTTTTTCGCGAAAGTACAAAAAGGGAGGAGAAAGAGTTAATCCCATGTGTTGCGGTGACTGTCATTGGTCGCTTCCTTTCCTCTTTTCCTCGTTCTTCTTTCGTTCTTTTCTTTCCCTGGAAGTTTGCTAATGAGGTCCCGTCAGAGCTGCGCGAGGTGTTAATTTGGCCTTGTGAAGTAGGAAGGAGATTAAGGACAGTGAGGAGTCGAGTTTACGGCTTAAAATACACCGCTGTCCCTATTAATCCACAGGGCCCGCGGAGACCGACCAACCATCGAACTACCTTTTTTCCCCCAACTTTATAATGAACAATGTCTTATAATGAAGGTAATTTTAATATAAATTTACAGTGTGTGTGAAAAAAGGTAGGATTTGTCTTATAGGGATCTCAGGAACAACTTTGCGCCAGTAGGGATATGACAGTTGTTTCTCCAATCACCAACACAACAGCGCTTTGCCATCTCAATGTACTGATAGCTGCCCGCACCAAAGTCGCAGTAAAGACGACGCTCGCTCCTCAATGCAATTTACACCTGCCTCTCACTTAGGAGTGTTACCCCCCGGGAACAGCCACCCGGAGGTGTAAAGAAATGTGCCAAATTATCCCCGCTCATACCTTTTGGGTCTCTTTCAAAGCTGCTGTTAAATACGCAGTGGGAAACTTTGAACTTGTATTTGTGTGTGAGACTGTGTAAGTATTGTGGTGAAAATAGTATTATAAGGATGTGCGGGTCACTGCTTGGGGTAAGTGAGGTTTCCTTTTGGCTATTGGGCTTTAAGACTTGATAATACTGAAAAAAACGCAGCACAAGTTACGATTATTAATTTGTATTCATGCTGTTATCCATATGTAAAAACTACTTCACTGTGATGTAAGATTTACATTAGTGGGTTGTTGTAATCAGACTTTTTTTTTTTAATTCATGCATAAATTTTGGTATTTCATAAAAACAGATCCTAAAAATGTAAATCATATCTGAACATATAAGGTACAAGAATTGTTAGAGTTGAAGTCATCAACAGTGACAGGGAAACCAAACTTTTACACAGTACTATTACTTCAAAAAATTAAAAAACAAAAAAACAAAAAACAAAAGTGTATAACTAAAAATGTGGAGTGATGAAACAACAAAGAGAAAACTAAGTCAATTGTTACATTGTTTTGAAAATGTTACTGGAGTCAACCTAACTCAATACTTCAAATAAATGTCGTAACGTTATAAAATAAGGCATTTTTAAAGTGTAATAGAACCTGTGCAGTTGAGCAAGCATTATGGAGATATCAAGTACTACCCATGCCAAACCCCTCTTGAACTACAGAACAAAATAGAAAAACATATTGTTGTGTATTCTCCAGTCACAGAAAAGAAACCTGTGGCGGCCATGTTTGTTTACTTGTGAGAGGAGAGATTTAGTGGGATTTCCTGTGTTCAGAGTCAGATGGTTGTTGTCCGTGAAGTGAATCTGTAGTAGCGGCTGTGTCTGGGTCTCATCACGGCGCTGCACAACTGTAAAAAAGGCAATACAACAAACAAGAAGGAGCAGATTTTTATTTTTTATTTTTTTATTATAGCTTTTTGAGATCTCCAGCATGGAAAATATTGTAATGCTACACTTTTAACCAAATTACTCTACTTTTTTTTTTCAATGTGAGTTACATATAAAATGTCCCTGTTCCAGTTTTGGTTGACTTTTATTGTTCAAACTTCTTGTGTTGTACTAATGTCTAATGTTGTATTCTTTTAAATTATTTCATAAAGGGCTCAGCTTTGTGTGACTTGCATTGATCTTGATTCAAGCTTGCTTTTTTCTTACAAAAAAACAAAAAATATCTCAGTTTATGAATATGAACAAGATACTTTTTACTGTCAGTGGCATTTAATTAAAAAAAGTTCAGGTTCTTCCTCCAAAGTCTGAAGTATACTCCAAACCACGGGGTTTTAACTGCAGACCTCTGCATTTTAAAGTCCCAAGTGGATTATTGTCAATTTCAAATCACTGGATCCAAATTCAGTTAAAATTAAATGAATTGCACTGCCCTGATTTCAAATCAAATAAACCAACATGCGCCCATAGAAGTACCATTAACTCCCTTCATTTCTGCCCTTTACAGCTGAAATACTGCATCCACTTTCTTCTTTAAGTCAATTCAAACAACACCTATTTTTTTAAATGAGCTAGCAACAACAAAACAACCAACCTCGCACACACACGATCCCCCACATCCCCACATTATCCTAAATCTCGGGGGGAGCGGTGGCACAGATAGGATGGTAAACAGGTGTCATCCAACCCCCTCCCCCTCTTAGCCCCCCATCACCAAACCTTTAATAGCTGTTTGATGTTTTTGATGTCTAGTCAGCTCTATCCTACCTTAGCGCCTGATAATGAGGCCCAATAATGATTCGTGCGCTGGAGGGGTTAATGGTATGTAACCGGCAGTGCTGCTAATTACACGTTACAAACTATTTATCAGAATCTCCATCTGCGCTTCAGCACCGCGACTGGCATTGTGCACGCTAAATTACTCCACGGATTATCATTGTAAAGCAAGTTTCAGTAATTAGGGGACTGTTTTCTTTCTCTGAGAGCGCCAAACGACACACGGGGCAGAGGGAATGGGGTGATTGGTTAATTCAGAAATTCAAATGTTCAGATGTAAGTATGGTGATGGGAAACAACAATGGAACTGGATTCAATTTTGTTTGAGAATAGGTTATAGCAGTGGTTTACATAAATATGGGATGAAAGTGGGTCAAAAGTAGATTGGATATTCAAGCTTTTGGAAGTTGTTTGTTGAATTTGTTTAAGAAATCAGTTTTATCAAATGTGGGTCATATGAGTGATTGCATATATAATAAGGAGTATGACAACAATCAGAAATCATTTTAATGACAACACTTTTAATCTTACAAATCTGGAACATACCAGGACCAACTAACTCAGGATTAAACCAGAACTAAATTACAACTGAACCAGGACTTAACAAGGTCTTTGGCTGCATTCACACACCACATCAAAAGTGGGACTAAACTGGGACCAAACTTGGACTAGACCAGGACTAAATGAGTTTAAAAAGGATCAAACCAAGTCAGCCTTAGGACTGTGATGGACTCAAACCAGACCCAAAACAGTACTGTGAATGTGAAGGTGCCCTTTACCAAGACTATACTGTCTTAGAAGGACTTTATTATCATTTAACCCAAAGTCAACCTGCATCCAATCAGGCTTTGGACTATACTTGAACTATACTTGGACTAAACTTGAACTAAACTTGGACTAAACATCAGCTAAACGTGGACTAAACTTTGAATTAACTTGGACTAAACCTGGACTAAACCTGGACTAAACTTCAAACCTAAACCTCAACCAAATTAGTACCGGCTCAAAAATGAACATGGACTCTGTTTAATACTCTGTTTACCACCTTAAGGCTCCATCTTACAGCCATTAGTTTGCACCACTGTTTGAGAACCAATGTGTTAGAGTAATTGAGGTAATCATTTTGAGCAATTTGTGTGTAACCTACCATCATTTATCAGAAGCTGTTGATGGCTTTTGATTTGACTACAATTCTTATGGCAAACTATGCCCTTAGCTCTGCCCCAACCCTTCCAGGAGTAACCCAGACTTTGATCACCCGTCGAGGGCCACACCACCGGCTCATCTCCCCTCTTTTGATTAATTCCTTGAGGAGATGATACTTTCTCTTGAATATTATGAATATGTTATGAATGGTAGAATGAATCAAAGAGTAAAAAAGATCATAATTAATTACGCTTTGGTTGTGATAAAAGACTTTGGGTGTTATGACGCAAGCTTCCTCCCCATGCCATTATGAAGGGGCGATGTAATTACCTTTTTCTGCTCGAGTTAGCGCTGGTGGCTATGCTAGCGGTAAGAGGTAAGAGCGGTCATAAAGCTGTTCCTTGCCTAATTGTGTATGGGCCGCGATGGCACTTTCAGAGATGAGGGACGGCGCAGTTAGAAGAAGCACGGCAGACTTTTCCAGCCCAATGATGACGGATAAACTCTGGGATATTAGATTGTTGCTCAAAGGAGGGGAGCTTAGAAAGGTGCAGTCAAGAAATAGGAAGGCTAAAGCTAAAGAGTATTGGTCAGCTGGAACAGGAGTGTGTGTCATTATGGAGAAGTTATAGCATTGTCTGGAATGTTCCACAGTATGGCATTAAACTTACCTTCTTGCATGGGGATAACCAGGCAGTACCTCCAGGCAGAACCGGATCTAACCTTCAGGCAGCCCTTAGCAAAATCTGACACGGGGGCCTTTGCCACTTCAGTGCCACTCGGGTTAAAGTGATTATTCACATGATGCGCAGCTGTTGTCATCCACCTAAATTAATCTGTATTACGCACATCAGAAAATCAATATTATAGATATTTTTCCTGTTCTAGTGCATTTTAATGTATTGCAACTGATAGGGTAATAACATTTATGGAGCAAAGGCAAAGCTTTTTTTATTAACAACAGTAAGTAATCTGCTGCAGCCCAAAGTTGCTAAATTCTTGATGTGAGCCAAAGTCAACACAATAGACAAACGTGCAATAAGTAAACTTACATCATGCTGTTCTAGTGTCTTTGTGCTGTCGTTGAGATGTGTTTATGAGTGAGGGATGAGGGAGATGTCGAGTCACAGCATGTGGCATATTGTAGAAACACATTTAGCCAATCAGAAAGGGATATTTATGCTGAGGAACAAAGCACGGCCCTGTTTGTCATAACTACATGTAGATCGACAGGCAGACGTGAGTGATAAAACTATGAGGACTCGGAAGGCGGGGCCCTTCGCAGCTGCATGGCCCTACGCAACTTGCATAGTCTGCGAAAAGGAAGAGCCGACTCTGCCTCCAGGCCAAGTTACAGGTCAAATCTGTGGAAAGGCGAGCACGCTCAATGTAATTGAATAAATGCAGGATAGATAAGTTGCTGACAAACAAACGTTTAGTAAGTGCCCTTACTAATTTCCCTATTCAAAAAGTGTTATAAGTGGTCACAGATCAATAGAAGGTAAGAAAGCCGCTCTTAAAATATTGTTTTAATTGAAAACTTATGTTGTATAGAAACAACTAACTGCAACAATATGACAAAATTTTGACAAAAGTGACAAAAGTTGGACAGCAATCGGTAAAGTCAATAGTCAAAATTTTGAAATTTTTGTAATAACTTCTAAATCTTAGTTAACTTATTACAGGAACATAATTGTACATTGCCAATAATGAAGATAACCTGACCTACATTATCTAGAAACAGCCTTAAAACCTCTTGAATATTTTTCTTCAAGAGCCTGTAAACGTTGATCCATTATTGCAGCATGTGTGTGTTTTACCAGCCCCCTGCCTCCTCTGGCTTACCTCTGAATATTCTCTTTGTACTTTTATTCATGTCCTGTCTTACGTAAGGGGCATTTACTCCCCTCTCTCCCCCTCTTTCCCTCCACTACCCAGTCCTGTCTCCGGCCCCTCGGCGGTGGCCATCTTGCAGCCTCATTGAGCTCTCTGTCCGGCCTATTGCAGATGCACAGCATGTCCCTAGCCCTTTTGTGGGGCACATAATAGCTTCCTGGGCCATGTAAAGCAGGGGGCTCTCTTCCCTAGGTTTTTTGTTCATTGCTCTTCTCGGATAAGGAAAGGAAAGGAAGGTAGGACGTAGGATGTAGGATCTAGGAGGAGGGATGAGGGAGCAGAGAGAGAGGGAGAAGGGGGAGGGGCTGGTGTAATTGGACATTAGATAATATCTTCTTGGAGTCGGTACATCGGATGGGTCCCTAGAGGGAACTGTTCACCAAGAAAAGCGCCGGGAGTTAAACTTTTTAGGAGTAGTTTTTAGCTGTCTTGTCTTGTACGCAAACTTTATGGTAGACACTAAAAAAATAAGACTTGGAATTGGTTCAGATCACCCAGTCTCACTATAGAATTTTGAGAATTTGATTCTTGTCATGAAATAAAACACTTAACATTTTTTGATGATCTTTAATTGATGTAGTTTTGTTATATACTTATGTAGTTAATTGACCATTGACAAAAAGTTTGGAATAGTTGTGAAAAAGTCAATTCTGTTTGTTTTTTAAATGGATTGATGGAGTGATTGATTTTCATATAGCCAGTGCTGAAATAGCCACTGCCAAATAATAATTCTGTGGTTGAGTTTACAGTCCAGAGATTGGGGTATTTTGGAGTAAAAAAAATTGATTGAGTTGATTTTGACAATTCTGTTTGATTTCAAATTTGGTTTAGACTGTACAATGCCAGTAAAATGGTAGCCTGCACTTAGTTGTCTTTTACTGACTGCAAAGAACTCATACAGTATGTGTCATAAGTGAGTAATGAATCAAATACTAGCTGTCCTATAGCAGTAACTCATTATAGGGTACAAGTCCATACTTTGAATGGAAAATGATCAATTGTGAGTGTGTAATAAAAGCGCATGCTACTACATAGTTAAGCTAAAAGTAAAGTCATCATGTTCATTATTCTTTTCCATATGCAGTGTTTAATCTAGACTACAATTATAAAATGTAATAGTAGCTCATATGTAGCTCATGCCAAACAGTTCTTGTTATATGTAAATTTGTATCTAGTACTTGCACTTTTTACTAATTACTATATAATAAAGTTGAATCTAATTTAAAGATTTCATTGTTCCCTTCAATTTCGAGTAATGCTAATATTATTGATAGACATTGATAGTTATATTTTTTCCCACGTATTTAGGAAAAAAAATATCTTTCTCCTGTACAGATATATTGTATGAGCAGCTCTTGAAGTGAAAATAAGGCTCCCATATGCTGTCTGCATCAAATTTGAAAGCATTTTATTGTCTGTTAATCAGGAAGTGTGTTTTAGCATGCTGGTTGTTAGCTTTACAGTCAGGGCAAAACTCTGCTCTGATCGCTGAGAGTTGTGAAAAGTGCTTGTAAAGTGATATAAAGTAAAGTAAATGAACAGTTAGGATACTTGGAATACATAAGGGAAATGTGGAATAACTTTGGATTACTGCCAATCGTTTAAAATGATCTAGTTCTGTTTTTCACATTTTTAAAACAGGAAAAAAACGGTAAAGCGCCTTTAACATATGTTTAGAACCACTATTACATTTGTACTATGGAATGAATAAATCTATAGACAAATCTTGGCTGCCATTTTAAATACAAACACACCTGCTTTCTCCGTTTACAAACACCACGTCAGTCCCTTCAAATCTGCACTTCATCATTTCCTGTCTCTGCCCCAAAAGCGCGTACGAAAAACAATGATCCCAAACGTCATCAATTCAGTAAATAACTCCATAAACCAAACCCTGTGGATGGGTGGCACTGTTCCCCCTACACCGCCATCTTTCAGCGTGGGGCTTTTCAACAACTTTAATACATCTCCCGGTGTTGTGACTAATCGCACCTATGTTGTTTTTACTGCGAATGTTCTCCACCTTTCCATCAGGGCCCTTCTGGTGTCAGCCTGTGTCTCTCCGTGTCTCCCTATACGGCGCCACAGTGATGGGAGATGTTAGCGTGTTTGTTTTCATGTCCTGAATGATGCCCCGTCTCTGCATTCAGGTTGGGTCTATTTGTCACTACAGGAGCTTATCACGTAAAAAAAAAAGTGAGGAATACACTGTAAAAAATGAATATCGGAATCAGTTCACTATCTAGGAATTTGTGATATGGTGCAATAATAATCTTATGCAATAATCTTAGTCTTATGTAGTGCTTTTCTGTACACTCAAAACTAATTCAGACACAGCTGCCCTGGGGTAGACTGATGGAATTGAGCCTGCCAATCTCCACCATCGACCCCTTCAACCATCAACAACACTCACTCACACATGTCACTCTGGTCTAGACTTGATTAGAATTTCAGAAGATGAAAAGACATAATGGTAAATATATTTGGGATTGTATCAAGTTTGATGGGGTGAGCAATATTCAGATTTTGGGGGCCCGACCCTACTGCATGGAGTAAGAAAATAGTAGTCAAAACATTGAACATTTACTTTAAGAGGAAATGTATAAAAAAATCCACTAACTAACAATATATCTACACTAGTCAGAATTACCCAAATCAGTATGAACTTAACAACTTCAAGAAATTGTTGTAGGCCTTTTTGTTTTGTTTTGCAGTGCTAACTGATGCCCCTTCGGTGCATCCCACTGGTCTCATTTATCATTTCAAATGTTTAGAATCACCATTGCACACCAGGTAAAGGAAAAAAAAAAACATGAGTAATATTCAGCAGGAGGAGGTTGCGTTGGGTAGTAGTAGTGGGGGCTTGGTTATAAATAGGCGCACTGCTCTCTAGCCATGTGGAATTGATGAGTTTCAGCACATTGGGCGCCGCGATGCCAGGTTTAATTTCGAAGCGTCCTGACAGCGAGAAACCTAGGCGCCCGGAGACGTCACGGCTGAGTGCGGCTGCTGTGCAAATGTTAGCCGTGTTTGAGGATGGACATGGGCAGAAGGCACGAGGCGGCGTCCACAGGCGTACCGCCGGGGGGTGGGGGTTGGCGGCTGACCGGCTCGGCTCTGCGCCCGCCCTCCTCTAAGCTCCTGTCAGTGTAAGAGACAGGCAATCACATCCCCGCGCTGACCCAGGCCCAAGCACACACACAGTAAATAATGTGAGCGGCAGGTTTAAAGGAGGCGAGGGGATGTTTAGGTGAGGTGGAAGTGTAAGGTATGTTTTTAGTGTTAGGTAACTGTAGACCTTAAGCCAAACTTTATGTGAGAGACAGGTCATTTAAAGCAATTGTTCCCAACCTTAGAGTACAGGTGGTTTCAATGTACTGAAATTTATTAATTATTTACAAGTAGGGGTGGGTGATATGCAAAAAATATTATATCACCATTTTTTAGAGCCAGATCTCAATTTTGATTTTGTCACAATTCATGTACAGTCAGTATCTTTATATTATCTTGTAGAGACAACTAAAGTTATCAGCTACTTCTGAAATGTCACACTTCATTGCAATTGTGTAAATGCACCTGCCAGTCACTTGGAGCATTGCTGAGGCTGACCAATAAGAGGTGTGGGTGGGAAAAAGTGTCTTTAATTGAGCATAGAGCTGCATTTAAGAAAAACAAAAATGTGAATCATGATATGGTGATTTTACCCACATTTTTGATAACAATAGTTATATAGGGGAACATTCTTTATTAAATTTATCATTACATTTGATAATAACCTGATCTTTATTTCAAAAATGTAATTATTAGTAAATTAGTTAGTCTGACAGCCATGTAAAAATTGTTTATTTTAATCCAGGAATCCATTACTTTCCAGTCAGAAAGGATCAATAATTAATCACTGATTGAAGTGCACTTAAAGTTTAATGATATTGTTCGCTTTTAGGTACCTTCATAACTAGGCTATTCACAATTACAATCCAGATGTGTTTATTTATCTCTTTTATATGCAATTGTTTTTACTCTGCAGTCTGATAACTTTTAATTCCTTCCCGTGTTTTTTCCCCCTTTATGAACCCCTCCATTTAGCCCAGACGCTAATCCTAAACCCATGTACATTGTGCCGAGGTCAGTCTCATGTCGTCAGACAGGTAGAGCCCCTCCTCTCATTCCTTCAGTTCAGAGAGCCAAACAGAGCCTGAGCAGAGATTCTCCGACTGCTGGCTGCTTCAGAGCTGCTGGCAAGAGTGCAGTCAAATTAGCCAATAAAAACGTGTGAAATCGGTGGCACGGTGCCGGCGAGGACATGCCAGGAGAAATAAACATCAGCATTGCTACAAGGAGAGGGAAGAGAGGGGCAGACAGAAGGGGGAGGGGAGCTCTGTGATGCCCATTCTAACTGCCATTGTCCCATTTGAGGCACAGTTGGGGGACAAAGTTGTAGAGGTTAAGGTCAAGATTGGACATTTTGCACCTTATGCTGAACTCAAGGTACAAGATAACAGATGCCATTCATTTCATCATCATGCCTATTTTTAATGAAGATATAAACTGGTTCAAGTTTCAATTGGTTTACTATTACTTTCACTATTTACTTTTGTAGTTAAAGTGATGAAATAGAGAGATTACACGACATAGAGAGGCCTTCATACTTTGACTGCACATTATATATATTTTTATTAATCAAACAGAAACTGCAGTTTGAGTTGGCACAATTATCAAATCGCAAAGGCTGCAGTTATTTAGATAATAGAATGTCCTCTACAAAGAACAAAATATCCTGTCTTTTTAATAAAAAGATCTTCGTGTACCTGCAGCTTAGACCTCTACAAACTGTTCTAAAATTCATGGGATTCTTGTATTAGTTTATCAGTTCATATTTCCGTCTTCTCTGGAGTTCTTTACCATGGGCACTCGGAACAGAATCATACTTTTTAAACAAATATCTCAAATCTAATTGCCATTGCAATACTTGTCAGATAATTCACATTTTGATTTTATTGTGCAGCCCTACTTGGTTGTACATTGACTTTTTTTCTTCTTCCAAATCATAATTGTACATATCTCCATATTGCCACCTTATACAATCATACCAGAATGATGTACTCCATTTCCCCTTTGCCCCCAAGGCCTGAGGATCTCTCTGTTTCCTCCACACGACGTTCTGCTATGAAGTCTAATTCCAGTCAAATCTAAACACGCTAATTAAATATCATAACTTTGCACAGCAGCTTCTTGTAAAGGCACCTGAAATTTTAATTTAGACTTCAAAAGAGCCCGGACTTTAAAGCAAATCTATTGTTTTTCATTTAGACTTGCAATTTTCCTTTTCTCTGCTGTGCTGCGGTACGTAGTTATGATTGATCTGGTAATTAAAATATGCAGAGAGGGAGAAATATTAACCGCTACTCTTTTTTTCTCGCTTCTTTTTGTTTTAGAAAACAGTCGGCACGTTCCTCTTTCTCGCCTCAGACAATTAAATTTCGCACATTGATGTTCTTTACACAGCGCTCATCGGCCTCATTATTTTTCCATTTTCATCTTTCTTGGTGTCGAGATCGATAGATTGATAAAATGATGGAGCCTATCTTAAATAATGCAAGTGGAGAAAAGTTACTTTGCTGCTGGCTAAGTGCTTGGACTTATTTTTCTTTCTTTTCAATTTAATATCCCACCGAGGTACCTAGCTTTGTTAATCATTTTAGTTTTTGCTGTCCCTTTGCAAAAAATTGGTGAAAAAAACACATGATGCAGCGCCTATATGAGATGATGCTTGTCACAGCTAATATCCCTAAACGATCCAGAAAGAAAGTGGCGATTCAAAGAAAGACGGCGTAAAGTAGGCCAATTAGTACCTGGGGAACATTTTGCGGGAAAAAGATAGCGACTTGCAAATGTCACACGGACTTACTTTAGCTGCGATTGTTTATAAATTGACCTGACAGCTTGGGTCGCTCTAATATGGGATTAACCGCAGCGCTAATTAACACATGCCTCTATTAAAACGACTGGGAAAAGACGAAGTGAAACTCCACTTCTTCATCCACAAATGTACTTTTAAAAGAGCGTCTTGTTTAATTTGGCTGAAAAAATCCGGAGTTAAATCACAAGTGAACATATCTAACGCACTACGGATCAGAGAGCTTCTTTGCCTTTGTCACATATATGTTTTTTTAAATTCCCCCAGCGCGGCCACCGTGTTTTTATCAGAGAAATAGAGTGGTCGCAGTGGCCCGAGGAGAGCGCTAAACACGTCCGCAATTAAAGAAGAGGAACTTTGCATCCTCCTCCTGAGTCGCTGTAATTGGGTCTCAGAGGATTTGAGCCACTGAAGTGAGGGGGACATGCAGGGTACAGACCAGAGACAAGTCCTGGGACAAAAGGCAGAACTTTAGGGGGGGTAGTGGACATCCTTGATGTGTGGAGAGATTTATTTATTTTAGTTCAACTTTGTCAAAGTACTAAGCACTTGTTTTATGTAGTAGTTGTTTAATGTCTTCTTATTTGTCATTTCAGTTGAGAAGAGGAGAGAAACATAACCTTAGCTTGTTTTTTTTTAACATAGTTTTGTATTACTCCAGTAGATAAATTGACCCATTTTTGTCCAGAAGCGGACACAATGTGCAGTACTGTCTTGGTTTAGGACATGGAAAAATTGTGTGTAATTGTTCAAAATCACATAATTATCAAAGCTATTTCCACTAGGCATGTTGTACGATGCTTCGACATGCTTCAAACTGCATTTAGCATTATTACCTTCTGGGATTGTCAAAAGTACTGAAAATCAAAATGCAGATATATAATATGGATACTAAAACTAACATCAAAACTAGATACTAAAATCACATTCACAGGACAGAAATGAACCTTTCCTGAATAGCTTTAGTGTGATCTTGAGCTGTTTCAGAACAATTAAAAGACCACATAAACTATGGATGAAACATGCTGGGTGACTGAGAAACTACAGATATTACACAGGGTAATATAAAAAGGTACTATGATTTAATATTGTAAAATCACATTCTGTTGTCTAAAGAAAGTGTGTTTTTAATAATCATTGTCGTATCAAAATCAGTATTGAGTATTGTTACATTGAGTCTATTTATTTACACTTTCTGTTATAGAAAATAATACAGAGACACCAACTCTGAAATTGTGCATGTGCATGTCTTTGTCCAAATGTTGGACACTTTGTGCTACATAAACTGAATATGGGTGGTCACTCTTTTTGCTAAAATATTTATTCAGTCCTAGTACATTAAATAAAACAGCTGTGGTTATACATAAAGATCAGGTGTTGTTTAAATTTTCATGTTCAAATCAAATCTGCTCAAAATCGGATTTGTGCTGCAGCGTGAACACAGACTTTGAGGTGGACAGCTCTGGCTTTATGTGTGTTCCTTTGTGGTCACACCGGAAACTACACTGTGATATAAATAAATATTTTGTGAGCAATCTAAAGTTACAGAGACACCCTCCTCACTCCTCTGAGGCCCTGTGCCTCGTAGACATTGGTGTGCATGTGTGTGTGTTCGACATGTGAAGGACAAGTGCGCCGTGGTGATGGGCCTGTTTTATTACATTTCATATTGAGACCAATCTCTGTCCATTCACCTGAAGGACAGCCAGTTATTCCCTAACTAAATTATCCACGCACATTCACACAGAGGGGTGGAGAGGAGGCAGGCACGCAACAATGTCCGCCGCTCGTGTGAGTTTTGAGCTTTATAACTACCCCCTCCTCCCCACACACACACGTATATGTCCCAGCTGAGGGGATGTGGGGTGTTAGTGCTGCTGTCATTGAGGCTCTCCTTATTGGACCTTCTGACACACATGGCGGTAAATATACTCCAGTCTATTTTAGATCTAGTTTATATTGGGGAAACAAACAATCGCTAAAATATTTTTTTTTTTCATGGTATTTTTACGTGACAAATAATGGGCTGCACTAAATACACAACTACAGTACAATTTTAACACTAATTAGAGTTATTGAGTGTTTGAGTTTTAGTTTAAAAAGAACAATGCAAGGGAATTTATATATTTGTACCTTTTACAGCTGTTTGTGCAGACCAAATCAATATGTGAAATACCTTTAAAATGCCAATAATACTAAATGTGAAAACAATTTTTTTCTATGGCTTTAAATGTTAAAATAATTGGTGCAGTGTACGTTCAGATTTCACGGCCTCCAGGTGCTTTACCTTATCAAGGGTCAAACCAGGTTAAGGTCATTTCAGTTCATTGTCCAAGTAGGATCTGTATGAACAGCTACAATTACTGAACTTAGTTATAGAACATAACAAGGTGGAAATTAGAGCTGTGTGCCATTTGATTATAATACTTAAATGATACCTGCTTTTTGATACCAATTCCTGAATGTTTCTTTTTTCGATGCCTGTACTTTTTGAGGGTAAATTAATGGCCAATATTATTAAGAACATATTTTTAACCCTTGAATTACATTATGACTATTTTAATTCATATTTTAAAACATAGTGTTTTGCTGTATGATGTCCAGTTGTAAAAAGAAATGCGCATGCAAATGAACCAGAGCACACAGCTGACCCTCACGTGGACTCTTCCTTAACTCCCACATGTCTTTAACTTTAAATTTTTGTTTTCTTGTATATGGCACTTTAGATCAGAAGCACCACTGCAGAGCACATGTTTTTTGTTTACAATTTTACAATGCTATTACCTGAGGAGGGGAGGAGGATTATAGCGAAGTTAATGTTTGGATACATCATTTAGATACATTTTTACGCTGACACGCTCTACACTGGATATATTTATATACTACATTTACTTGGGAAACACGCTGTTACCAGGAATGACGTGGAGGATGATTGTGGTTGTGATGTGGTTCATATCTGTTTGGCTTCAGCTTAACCTGGACACTGCAGACTGTGACTGGATGTGGATTTATTATTACAGACTTTGACTTTGAGACACTGTGAAGGCCCTGCACTAGAGACTTGATGTATTTTTGAGTGGATACGTTGCAACTCTATTGCGCACGCTATTTCTTCAGCTCTTCTGTTTTACCAGTAAGATGATACACTGCGCTGTGTTTGGACCATAGATTGTCACCCATAACGTTCAGTTACAATTAAATGAAGCTCATTGAGGCTAGAAATTATATTTATATAATGATGATATAATTTTTCTATAGTTACAATTATAATGAGAAATTTGGATCAGAGTTTCATATTTGAAATTCCGACCGCGAGTGTCATATGAACGAAAGAGCCAATCCCGAGCACTGTTGGTTTAGCAGGGAGCGGGCACTTAGTAACACTGTCAGTCTGACCTGTTGATAACACTAATGGGACCAACCACGGGGAAAGAAGGCGCCTTTGATTTGTCTGTTATTAATGTTCATATGTTAAATCCAGTCCAAAATAGTGAAATAAAAATAGAAGGATCATGTAAAGTGGGTTAATACAAACATTTTAAGACCGAAATACCGAGGGGTGACAATTTTTCAATGTAAAGTGAGTTGGAGAGTCGATGGAGCTGGACGTGCACCCATCCTCATTTCCCATCTGGAACGTGGCGGCTAGCACACATTTAGGACTATGTTAAAACGCGAGTGCTGTTTGTGCCATTCCTTTGTGCAGAGCGTGACTTATGCACTGCTGATATATCGGTGCAGAGTATTTATTGGCTAATTGACGCTGGCATCTGAATCCAAGGAACCAAAAGTGCTACTCAGTGTGATACTTCAAATATAAGTTGAGAGAAAATATAGTTATATTGTTTGTCATTGCTTTAAACCTATTGCCATTGCCTTTTTTGTAGAGAACTCAGTCACTATTAGAGGCACTAAACTGACGATGCGGTTTCCCTTGTCATTTTATGTAAAGGTTCTTAGCAACTCTGGACCAAACTAAACCAAGACAAACCTCAAAACACAGAAGAGTCAACTTATTAACTTACAGATACAAGTTTTTGCCATAGAAAATGTATTCTAAATCAAATATCTGTTTTGTCATCCATTTTAATCTATGTATGTTAAAGTACCTAGCTTGATGACTATGATCCAATATCTCTGCCTGTGGACCACCTGAACTCCTTCTAAATGAGTAAAACGTCTGCCTTTACCCCAGAGCAGAGCCTGGCTGATAGCTTTATTCTTCTCTCCTCTCTAATAAACGTCTTTTGTACAGTCTGCCTCTCCTTTTCTCTCACTGAGGATGCCCTAATGAGCCACAGCCCGAAATAGCAGAGGGGCTAGCGCTGCACAACTATGACATCCCATGTGAGAAGTCGCCCAAATGGCTACAGCCGTGCGTCAAGTTTCCTTATTTATAACACCGTACGGGATTGTCCTACACTTGCGAGCATATGGAGGCTTATGTAAGGCAGGGTGGCCCATCTGAAGTCAGGGCCTATATATAAAGCGGACGGAAGGCACTTTAAGGATTGATCCGCTTCTGAATCTTTCTTTACTGTGATGTAACATGGGAAGGAGAGAGTAGGTGGGAGACAGGTGTTTGTATTAGCATAAATGGCCATGGTAAATGGTCACATTTTTATACAGCATTTTTCCACCTTCAAAGCTCTTTACAACAAGGAACCACTCACTCATTCACACACACACTCAACGACAGCATTCATCTGTGGGACCCAGAGTCGCACCGGCAACCTGTAGATCAGTCAGTCTGCCCGCTCAACCAGTGATGTTTATGTTGAGAGTGAGATTTGAACGCTAACCTTCGGATCAGTGGATGAACACTCTACCAGCTATTCTGGGGTACTGTAGTGCTCATCTCTATTGCAAGTTCAAATATTTATGAAAATCTGGCTTGACAGAATTAGTAGCTTTTACTGTGCAATATGAACTCCTAAAAGCACATTAGCAGAGTCGTTAGCATGTCTGTTCCCCCATCAGAAAACCAGACCTCCACAAGCACCTTTTTGAATGTTTATTAGAATGAATGGCTATCGCTCCGTACCCTGTAAGTTACCACGGTCCAGCTCGCACCTGTCCAAGGCCCTTGCTAGCTTGGAAAGGCTCTAGCCACCTGCGACCTCGAATCATGAAGCCACTACTTCTAGCATCTGTTAGCGCTCAGACCATCTACACATCAGTTGCTATTATGCTAGGCTAACATAGCGCCAATTGCGTTTGTTTAGATTAGCCCTTGTTCTCTTAAACTAACATGGCGTCTGCCCTGTCACATTGTGTATGAGTGATCGCGCTTTGAGCCGATCATTACCATCACAACATCAGACGGCTGGCAGCGGAGGTCATTCAGTGTGCATTACCACCCAGACCTCATTAGTTTTACAGCTTTTACTGCCCTGTTGGCACCGGCGAACAAGAGCTTTAGGCTGGCATCCAACGGGCATGTGGACCTATACCCCAGTGCCCAGAGTAGTACAAGGGCCTTGGCCAGTTCTGTCAGAGGGCAATGGAGGAAATGTGAGAATCTTTCCAAATTTAGCTTATTGGGATCATTTAGGCAGCTAGACTCATGACTGTTGGCACTGTATACATAAGGAGTCCCAGAGACTGTCAGGTCGTTGCAGGAAGACATTTCAAGTGAATATAAGTTGCTGATCAGTAAAACTTAAAGCCATGAGAGTGCACTGTACCTGTTCTTGGAGACACACCAATCAAGCAATTTTTCATTCCAATACTGATATTGATAGTTTGGTATTTGGCGATACCATATATCAACCAATATCAGTTCAGAGAGTCAAAATACAATTTTTTCCCCCGATACACAATTAACATAAAAAACTAAAGAAAAAAAACAAATCAACAACAAAACCAGATCATCCAAATATGTCATCCAGCTGTTAATTTATGCTTTAAGGAAATATGGAACAGCTTAAGCTACATTTTTTAAATTATGAAGTGTTCCTATGGGCTTATTTTGACCAGTGAATAGTCTTATTACGTTGCCATATGTATTGACCCTGCCAGGATATTGAACCAATAGTTGACAATACCAGTATCGATATCGGTGCATTCTTAGCCCCAAACTTCATGAAACATTATGCAAGGCCTGTTCCATTTTAGGGTATTAAAAATTTGGCATTCAGTTGGTGTGTGACAATAGAAATAAGTCTATAGTTATGGTGTGGCCTGATTCCCAAAAAGTAAGCCTAAATGTTCCAGATTGCATTGGGACTGAACTCTTTCTGGCATATTATTCTTTCTGTGTTTATATGCTATGTGCTTCTACCCCCTCCTCCCTGGTGCATTAGCACTGTCCACAGCTGATCCTAACCTTCACCTGCTCCTAATTTTAGCCTCTGAAACCTAGGAAAAGGCCCAGTCCATAGTGATCCGTCATCGACAGGCCTCCGCGTCTGCCGGGAGTGATATCTCGTGGTAAAATATGTATGACATCAAAAAGCCTTAAAGCTTATTACAAATTAATAATGAGTAGTGGGCAGAGAGCAGTGAAAAATAGCCTTCCCTCGGTGTCATGTTGAAATGTTTAATTCAACATAGAGACTAAATATGCACTGCCTTTAGCCCTGTGCGCTCCCAGGCCCTAGCAAAAGCTTATGTTAGGGGAACAGACAAGACCACCAGGATTCACAAACCAAATTGACATCTAGATTAGCAGATTTATGTTGAAGTGAATGATCATTGCGTGCAGCTATGTGCCTCTGCGTGTCTCTAACTGCATACGGGATTATAAACCAACAGTAAAGCGTTGTGCCGTATTTTACTGCTATCATCTTCAAGTCTCTGCAGACCAGGGAAGCAGTTCTGAAGCTCGTCAAATCTGCAGCCCCTTCACTGTAATGTTTCGAGACACTGTACAAAACGGGTTGGATTGGTAGTTTTCAGATTTCAGAATGTTTATGTCAAAATCTGTTATGGAAGATATAAAACCCTATATGGATTAAAATAAGGATGAGGTATTTTTGTTCTCTAGCCTAACTGTGTACTGACAATAACTATCCCTGTATGTGATTGAATATTATCACCAATTTTAATACAGTATTGAAAAAACAAAACATTTTTGTTCATAGAGTTTCAGAAATTTGAGAGATATTCTATCAAAACAGATATATTTTGTTTGAAATCAAGTGAAAATTGGTAAATAAATTAGCAAATCAATCAATCATGCACATTTGGATCATGCACATTGGACTGGAAAATAAGTCACTTTTGGTTTTGGAGATCTATATATTTTGAACATGCCTGTAACACTAGAGCTGCCGTTAGCTCTGTGAGGTGGGGAGAGGGGAGTGAATTTGCCGGGCAACTACCTGAAACATCAACAGTCATTAATTATGTAAAAGTGCCGCTCCTGTTGGACTCAAGTGTAGTCTTTAGTGAGTCCCAGTGCCTCCAGGCAAGTGGGGATTATCACACGTACGGCAGATACCACTGTGCTAACTGCTAACTACAGTACACCATAGTACATTTAACCCTGAATTCTGCCTGAGAGGAATGGTTGTTTTAATTTTTTCTTATAAAGGCTCATCCAAGATCATATATGGAAAACTTTGGCTCTATTTCGTTGCATTCGTATTAGAAAGAGGCTTTGGTTTATAGCTATAACCCTGTGTCATAAATGTCGATCTACACAATTTAGATTTAGATTGGAACAAGAAGAAGTCAAATTTGTTATGACAGTTAGTTTCAAATAATATAAATATTATTTGGCTATAAACACCTATCACAACATAATTTTAAAGATAGAAAAAATTGAGGTCATTGTGCAACAGAGATCGTAGTTGTGAAATATTCTGATAATATATTGCACATATATGCCCCAGTGGGAAAGCATTAATGTATGCTTTGTTTATGTAGAACCAACAGTAATCGCTGCTGCTGTCTGGGGTGCTACTGTCACTTCATCATTCACTGCACACACCCCTTTTTCTCTCCCCCTTTTTTTTCTCTTCTCTCTCTGACTCCCTCTCTCTCTTTTTCTCTCTCAGTCTCTCACAACTATTGTCTGCTTCCATGTGTCCCCACCACCATGAATGAAATTGGCAAATCTGACAGGATGAATGATACGCTGTGTTTGTCAATATTCGAGTATTAGGGTCTTGATGACAGTGGACTTATTGCTTTGTTCTGATACTGGTTGGAAAAAATCACAGAACTGATGGTCCTTTGTGATATAATTATTTAAATAAAATTTTTCCATTGCATAAAAGTAAATGTTCCATGTGGTCTTATGTAGCAATTGAACTATTTTTAACAATTCATTGCCCCTCTGAAACTGAACGTGAAATGCCGTTTTCCTTCAAATGCTGTTTTCCAATATTTAAAATGTAACCTAGATATTTATGTCTAAATTGTCCCCATTTGATAAAATTATAGTAAATACAGGCTTTTAAAACTAGATACATAAAGACACGTTATAGTTTAAATAGGAAGAGAATCATTAAGAACCAGATCAATAAGAGGAATCGTCAATGCCATCGACATAAGATCTTATCAATACCTTTCCCCAATCTTATGTATTATATATTAACCCTTTTCAAACCACTGTAAAGCATTGTTCAACATTGCTATATTGTTATCAAGAAGAATCCGATTGTTTATATTGTAATAACAAATGTCATAAGCAGCTCCTGTGTACAGATTACCACAGGATCTTCCTTCTAACACCACAATTGACAATTTATCAACCAAATTATGCCCCTAATTTCATCTGCACGTGTCTCTGATCCATCTTATGAACGGTGAATTTGGTGTTCCTCTGTCAGGTTCCTCTCGCCGCTCTCCGACGCTCGTTCATCAAGAGCGCATTGCTTTTTTAGTGGATACGGTGCTGGCATGATGTTCCTCCACGCCGAAACAAAGGAGGCGCTGACACATGTAATTAATTAGGCTATTATGCATTCCACAATGATAATGGCCTCACTGGAAAGTCACCAGCCTCGTGTTGTAAGAGAAGAGAGGGAGCAGAGGGGAGGTGGTCGCAGAGTGCTATCCATCATAGAGAGGAGGGTTGTTTCACTACGCCCCCGCTTCCTGTCCGTGTCACACCGTCTCACCTTGACTAGTGTGGGCAAGGCTGGAGCAACACTGTCAACATGTGGGGCGGGTTGCTTGTGTGCTGGTTTTTATGGCGATTCCAGCTCCAGCGGTCTGCCAGGGTTCTCCACTCCAGGGGCTTTGGCACAGTTTGGCACACTTACCCGTGACATCCCATCTGTTGGAGCTTTGTTCACCCGCGCCTCCATAATGGGGGCACTTTATTTTTATAATTAGCTCTTACCTACACTTCTCCTCTCTTAACTGTGTAGTGCTGTAAATGTAGTCCAGGTGCGATCATGATGACTTTCATCACAGCCCTTCATCTGAGCCCCACGTCCTACAAGAACCAACAAAGTTACAGTGGGATTTGAAAAGACTTTGTATAGAATGTTACTTTAAAATTATAAGCTTATTGGTGTAGGTATTTATAAACTGGATTACAGTGTTACTCTTTACTTAATGTACCTCACTGGAAGGTTTACATTTGGCTCATCTTTCAATTCAGGAGCAGTGTGCCAGGAGGCCCCTGTCCAGATCCAGAGTTCAGTTTATAACTAACCCAAAACGTGGAGTGGGCTTCTTTATGAAGCTTCTTCACTGTAACCAAGATCTCGGCTCCACATCTGGAGATGGGTCTCCAGGGTCAGGGGGTCTACACTCTAGTCACCCACTGCTCCAGACAGGTTGCCTTGAGACACTGTTTGAATGATGCTTCAAATCCAGAGTCAGTCACCTCTACAAATACTTCAAACACAGTGGTCATGACGTCTGCTTCTCATGTGGCTTGAGAACCAAAGCTGGGACCTTAGGTAAGAGTGATTGTCACCCACCCAGTCACCCTGCCTATTTTTAATGATAATCTAACTACGACTTTCACCCCACATTTGATAATCTTTTAGAAGTTTGCATGTCAGTGGCTACTCCAGTTTCCCCCTTCAACTTAAATAAAGTTTGCTATGGCTTTCCTGACCAAGATTTGTAGATTCCAAAATTTGTGCATCTTAACAAACTTGCAGAATGTGCTTCAGTCTTAGATGCTCTCCCAAACCATGACTTGGTTCTATTTAATACTAAAATGTAAATATTTAGTTTTTTCTCCTGTTCCGGTGCTATCATTCTAACTTTCCACATCGCCATCTTAGCCGCTGCACGCTCCTTCTGTAGCTTAAGTCTTTCCACTTCTCAAGGTTTAGGTCACTGCTTGCATCAAACATCAGCAAAGTGCACTCTCAAAGAATATGACAACTGCAGTCTTTTTGAACTACAAAGACTTTGACGAAAAAAGGTTTGTTTTTTTCCTCCCCTGCCGATCGTCTCCCAGCGCCTCTTGACTTTGACTTTGCCGCGACTTTGGTGCTTTTTTCTTTTGGAGTTTTTCGGGGTACGGTTGCCGCGCCGACGGAGCTTTCGTGGGCCGCCTGTCGATGGCACGGGGGGAGAGCCAGGAGGTAGCGGTGGCGTGGTGAGGCGGCAGGTGCTTTGATGTGGGTTTAATGTGGTGCCATGTTTGGTCTGTCACGCTGAGAGGAGCTAAGCGGACGCCATGGTTACGTCAGATGCGCGCTCTGATCTGTGGAGGGGGAGCTGTGTACCAGGGCCGAGTCATTACCGAAGTACTGCAGATTCTGACTCAGTGTGTTTTGTCTTAAAGTGGTGGTGTACATTTGTTTACCCAACAAAAGTATGACTGAAATTGAAATGGAGGACTTTATACTGAAGGCAGAGGTGTAAAGAGTGTAAAGGATTTGTTGCATAATTATGCTAGTGGCGTTTTTTTTTTTCAAGCATTCATAAACAACAGTTGTTTCTATAGCCTACCAATCCAAACACAACATATTATCAGCATATGTTTGAGCCAGTCCCAAGCTTGGGTAAGAGAGAGAGCAAGGGAGTAGGGTAAGAAATTGTTCATTTGCAAAAAAGTATATTTGTGTTTTTTACCATCTTCTACATATATTATTATTGAAAATATAGTTTAGTGGTGTATTTGATCAAGGAGAAATGGAATCATATCTTAATATCACTAAAATAGATTTGGCTTTTGAAAACCCGGCTATACAAATTAAGTGGAAAGCAAGAAGAGCATCAAAGTTCAAAATATCTATTACCTATTCACAAATACTTTCTCACCAAACTTTTGCCTTATTGTAAAACTAATTTCTGTTAATAGGAAAAATTTTCTCAAGATTCCGCTGACTAGTTTAGCATTTCAGATATACAAACTACACATTGATTTGTGAACTTTAAACATGGCTACATCAACAAAACGACCCTGCAGACTTTGTTTTTTTTAAAGCTGTCGTGTAGATGTGTTGAGTTGATTTGAATGCCGGTGCTGCTCTTTCCTCCTCTCTGCCATGAATCACGGGGCTGCTGTCTGTATTCGTCACCGCACATGTCCGCTCCAGTCGCAGATAAATGGTACAAAGGAATATTGGTGTGGTCAGCGGCGCCCATTTATTTGGCTGAGACGGCAGCTCTGCAGCGGGCATTGGGGGGCGCGGGTTGGAGCGTTTTGAGCCCCGAGCTTTGACTGACAGGCCGCACTGATTGGAATTGACGCGGGGACGAGATGTGTGTCAGAGCTGTGACTGCTCATCTCTTGGGCATGGGGAGGCGACCACCACCAACCGCGACATCCACAAACGCCTGGGCTCCGGACGAGTGTCAGCAAGATTAAAACAGACTCAGAAACAGCCCGACCACTGTCTGTATCTGACAACTGTTATGTTATATGGCTTGGTATAGGCAGAGATGGAGGAAGTACTCAAATGTGTAAAAGTAACCTCAACATAAATTCTGAGGTTAAGAAATTTGGACAACTTTTAATACGCATCCACCTTCAAGTAAATTGCATATTAAATTTGGCAAACGTTTACCTCAGATGCCCTTCCTGAGTAAACAATCCTATTTGAGCTCTGAAGAACATACAATTGCAACTGCAACTACTAATACTAGCTACTACTTTTCCTACAACAACTATTGTTACTACTACTTCTTTAACTACAACAATTACTACTACTATACTCTGGTTAAATGAGCTTGTATTTCAAATCCTTTTGTTTATAGTTGGAGCCGCCTCGCCCTGTTATAGTCCAGGTGTGTGTGTGTTTGGTGAGTGGGCAGTCTCCTCTGTCCCTCTCCTCCCACCCCTCACTCCACAGCAGCCCATCTCCTCCTCTCTCCACCAAAACAAACCTCAGGTGACACATATAAACCACAAATATATCCCAGTGTGTGAGATGAAATTTCAATATTTTCTTTTATTAGAGCAAATTATGGTCACCTGTGGCAACTACATTTTGAGGACAATGATGATCCAGAATTTTTATAACGTTTTGTTTGGGAGGGACTTTATGGAATATAGATTTAGTGAGCCATGGATCAATGAGAGTTTTTAGACAAATTCATGATAATGGCATTGATGTTTTTATTGGACTTTTTGATAGCCACACAGACCTTATTCCCAATGTCCCTAAATCCAGCTCGACTGAGAACTTTAGACTCCCCAAAAAGTGACAATTTACAACCTAAATTCTGTGTCAGTGTTTTTGTTTTGTTTTTTATTCATAAAACAAATGGAAAAAAAAAAATCTAGATTACATATGGATATTATGGTTTTACATTTGTTTTTTGTAAACCGCATTGTGTTCTAAAATTACTTAACTGACTTTCTGTTTAAAACTTAAGATCTGGCGAGAGTGGCATTTCATCGTAGCAAGAAGGATTTTCATTTTCTTGTTGTTTCTTCTGTTGATCCGGACTCTGAATTTTATTAATAATTGCAAATATGTACAGAAAAGCAGGAGAAGATAGGGGGTAAGTGAAAACAGACATTTTCTTAACGCTCCAATTTCAAATGCAGGGCAATACAAGAGTATATCAAGATCAAACAGGCATGGATCTCTCACATAACAACTTTGAGTAAACTAAGGGATAAGGGAACACATAGATCTAACATAAAAGTAAATATAAATACCATAAAAGGAATGAACCAATGATCAGTTATCGCATTTTAATGTCCGCACCACTATTGTTGTGTATAGTTGAACTCCTTCCTTCCCACCTGCAGCTTGAGTGAGTGTGTGTCAGGAGGCGAGCGGGGGACAGAGCTGTGGTGTTGTGACATATTTGGTGGTTTGGACTCCCTGGCTGCTTCTGCTGCTGGTGGGCTTCCTCCTGTTTAGACCCTAATAAGCATGGGAGCTGGCCGGGGCTGTTGTGACACCCCGTCAGCCTGTGGGCCACTCCGCCTCTGCACGCGATGGACTCCATGATTGTGCGCTGACCTTTGCATCATGGGAAAGATGACAGGTAATTTAGAGGCCTCAGGGAGCGTACGTACATACACTGTCCCCGCCACAACCACCCACCATCGCCCAGCTCCAACCTTCAAAACTGAGAACTGCACCCACCCGACCGACTGCGCGCAGGCAATTAAAGCAGGACGGAGGGACGTGCGATGTGGGAATGGACCTATGTTTAGAAAGGCTTTGACACAAAATGGTGCCAGAAGTTTACAGTGTAACAACAATGTTCAGTCTGTAGTATTAGCAGACCTTAAAAGGCCCATATTACGATATTTGAACTATGTTATAATATTGTATCCTTATCAAAAACATACAGAGTTGTGTTTTGTTTCATTGACACAAGTTTAACACACAAACCCTGCATATTTAAAGAGTCCTCTCAAACAGAAAACACTGTGTTCTACCGGGTGATGTCATATGGTAATACAGGAAGTGCTCCACTGTGTTTTTAAACTCCATACATCGTCATTATTTTTGGATAATTTCATCCCTGGCTAATATCTGCTGAACAAGTAAAAGGTATCTGTATCTGTCTAACTTGAAAACTACCACCTCATGACATCACAAGGTGAAACAAGATTTTTGAGCTTTAGAGATATAGACTCAAGTATAGACAATAGTTACTCAAACATGTGTGGAATGAAAAAAACAGCCACAACTTATGGTATATTTTTGAAGAGGTAACAACATTCTAACATCTTCCAAGTTTGTGCTAGTCAAATGGTACCAAGTTTTGAGTCTAAAATTTCAACATCTCTCTGGGTTAATTAAACCTTTATTTCTCAATTTGGTGATGGCAAAGAGGTTATAAGGTAGAAATCTGTGTATGGATATGAGGAAAGTAGCCCTGTATTCAAAGGACAGATCAATACTTTTTTGCAATATCTCGATGACTCATAACAACATTATGGCAATTCATCAGAAATGTGCTAAAAGGTGCTTGTAAATGTCTTGGTTGAGGTTCAAGTATCACACAAAAAGTGGATTGTAAAATGACAAAACTTCAGAAATATCACTTTATACCATTGTTTGGAAAATTAGACTGCACATTTCTGTTCTTTTGAAGAAGAAAAAAATCTTTTACAAAATAGTTTATTTTTCAAAGTAAAAATTTTGCCACACAACTATTTCAATGCTAAGTTTTGATGTATATATAGCAGGTGTAGGCAGAAGGTAAAGTGTGTGTGTTGTGCCTAACCTTATCTCCAATTACAGCACACTAATGGACATTCATCTACAAAATGAATACAACTACTGGACATTTTACTACATCATACTACTCATCATAATGAGGGGGAAAATCAGCAACTGTTACAACTATCATAAAACTATTCTTACTTTTGTTGTTCCTTCAAATATTTTCAATTACTATTTTCTTAAAAAATCTATTTTGTAAAAGAGAAGCAGCTTGTTTTAGCTAATTGCCATAACTGTTCCATAACTCATTGCTTGATAAGAAAAATGTTCCCTAAGAGTAATTCACTTGACTTGGATTGGTATTATGGATAAATACTTACTTTTGAATTTATTATTACTATTTATTTAACTTTTAACTTTTTTTTTTTTACAATTTCTAATTTTGTGCCCCAAAACAGTTCTTTTGACCAAAAAGACACAAATTAAACATCACCTTTCACCCGCACATTAAATCATTACCACTCTGCCACAGCCTCTAGATCTGCACAGCCCCTCCTCCCTGCCTCTTCGCCTCTACCTGTACATTACCATTACCTCATTGACTTTAACTACATGTGCTGTGTCGAGCTTTGATTGACAGGCCCTCGTGGCTCCGTCGACACACTTTGTTTGAATTTTGTCACATACGCAGACACGCTTCAGGCTTTTTACACAGGCGCATCTAATCACCTCCACCACCATCACCCCCTTCCTCCCAACAAGCTGAGCATACGCAGGGGGGTGGCAGACTGGTGGTGCAGCAGGGAAACCATGATTTAGAGTGATAATTGCTTAATCACCAGTTGTGATAATTGTAATTGATGACTGCATAATTGCTAATTGCGCTCTGTATGGGAAGCTCTCTTTTGGCTGCTCTGCCTCTCCATTGTAGGGTCTGTTCCCTCCTCACGCATTTATGTCTGTAGCACACGTCTCTCCAGCGCTTTGTTTACACTGGGCGGTCACCACAGTAACTGGAGCCTGAGGATGGAGCAGAGCAGGGTAGTAAAAGTGTTATGATAAATGATGAGAAAAGTAAACCTGTTTGAGCTATGTTTAAGGCACTGTACCTGATTTTTACTTAGTTCATTTGAAACAGTTTGTATTAGTCCAGAGTTATTCTCCACTTTGTCTACCTTCTATCATAATTATTCACTGTGATGAGTTTATAAATGCTTTTCACAACTTTCAGAGGTCAGAGCAAAGTTTTGCCATTATGATAATGCTAAAAAGAAAAATCATGCTAACAGTGCAAGTCCTGATTATCGGACAATAGAACACTTTATAATTAACTGCCGACAGTACACAGCAGACTGACTTTGACCTCAAGAGCTGCTTATACAATATATCTGTACTGGGGCGATTTTGCTCAAATATATAGAAGACAATCGGGTCCAAGGCCTTTAAGATTATCTTTATATAACCAGAAAAATACCACCAGATTTGGAAATCAAACTAGAGACCTTGTTGTTGTGAGTCCTAGCTCTACTATGCCACTTTACAGTACAGTCCAGGTGGTTTATTTACTATTGCAAACCGAAGTAAAGTTGTTCCTTCAATTTTAATAGTAAGCTCATTTGTTTTTCATTCATCTTAGTAAATGATTAACTGCATACAGGTTGTATAGTACAAGTTTACATATTCAGATGTAAATTCAAACAAGGAGCAAAACTCAGATCTGAACTGCAGTTTGAAAACCTCTGATTAGTCCAAACTTTGAGAAGAGAATCTGTTCATTGCTTCAAATATATGTATTTTGTAGTATTTATTAAGAACATGAAACCCAAGTTGCTTACTATGTCACCATTAATGTCTTCTATTATACCCCAATATTGTGTGATATTCTTGCTCCCTCCTTTCTTAGCAGGTCCAGTGTTTCCTTATGAAGACTTATTGTCTTGGTTGTGGCTTGGTCTCCTCTGTATGTGCTCCAGGCCTCTCTCTGGCTCTCTGTCTGTTCTTTTATCACAAAACACCTCCAAACCAAGAACTAGCTCTAAGGACTAATACTGTACAACACTATTAAATAAGGACAGATGTGCTAGTGCAGTTATATAACAAACAATGGCCGAGTTTGACCTTACAGACTTGGGACATCTGAACATTTTTGCAGCATTGCAATCTTTGACCATACCATACTAACTTGTATATGAATTAACTGTATATGATCAACATCATCTATTCAAATAATGATGTTGAAAGTGCTTGTTAATGTGTCTGTGTGTATAAGTGTTTGATGAAAAACTTAACGATGCTATTGAAATTCAAATTCATTCATTAAAAATTACCTCGAACCTAGAACTTTGACTTAAATTTGTAAATCAATGTTTTAATGTCATTTAAAAAAAACAAAACATTTTTTGACATTATTTTGGGTACTGTAGTATGAATTAACATGTTGATAAAGCTAACTCTATATCTGCAAAATCATGAATGAATCCTGAGAAGAGTCTTTGTATACCTCCATTGAACACATGGGGGCGCTAACATGGGATAGTGTCCGTTAGCTTGATTGATGCTTGCTGTGTTGTCTTTTGGCAGGTTAATGGTGTGATTGTAGAGGTAATCTCTTGTTCTCTTGTTAGACGATGACGAAGGGCAGGAGGAGCAGTACATCTCAGACACGTAGCCACTTCCTATGTGTCTCCATATGCGGCCGGAGTGTTTTTGATATATGCACCTGTAATGACAATGAGATGTAGTGACACTGTTTCAACACCTGGGGTTTGGTGGAGTTTGTCTTTGCTGTTTTGTATGCACTCTTTAAGAAAATATTAAAGGTCTGGCTGAACAGGACTAAAAAAAATAGTCACCAAGCATACTGTACATTCAGAAATAAAAAAAAAGGTTAACGGTGCAATATCTAACTTCTCTGGTGGAGGGTGTATCATTCTCTTATCTCCATGTAGATTATTACTTTACCTAGAAAGTTCCAGAGCATGGCATTCTTTCAGATTTTGAGACAAATGGATGATGCCACCAGGCCAAGTTACTGGTCAGATCTGTGGAGAGACAACCCTGCTCATAGTGAGAATGCATGTTTTACAAGGTATTTTTGAGCAATATAAACTTTAAATAAATGGAACATAGATACATTTAAAGCCAAAAAATCTGAAATGCATTAGGTTGTGACAAATTTCCTTTCCTGTATATATATCTCCTCTAACTATGACACTAATTCAACTTTAAAAGGTGAAATGTGTATCTTAAATTAGCCTGAATGCCTTGAGTAAGACAACATCCTGGTATTCCTGCGTTATCTCTCTCTCCTCTCACTATTGCTTGTGTATTGATTGGGGTCGGGCCTTTTCCATTCTCCTCAAACTCGTGTGAGCGTCTGTGAGTGCCACTGATGCAGGGTGCGCTTGATCTTTATGATATTTCTTTAAACATGATGCTGTCCTTATGCCTCCTTGGGGACGCAGCCAGCCATTTTCAGTAAATCAAACTCCCTCCCCTCTCTCTCACCTTCTCCCTCCTATTACTCTCTCTCTGTCTCTCTCTCTCTCCTTAACCCCTCCCCTTTCTCTCCCTCTCGTTTTCCTTCTAGCATCCTCTCTCTCCCACCTTCTTTTCTCTCTCCCTGGTCCTAATCTTTCTCCATCTTTCTCTCTCTTCTCTAATCCTTCCTCTCTTCCTCCCTCCTTCACTCCCCTCTCTCTTCCCCCTCTACTTCATGTTTCTCTTCTCTCTCCCGAGCCTTTCCCCTCTCCTTCTCTCTTGCTTTACATTTCTCTCTCCCTCCCTCTCTCCCTGCCCAATCTTTCTCCGTCCCTCTTTCCCTCTATTCCTTCTCTCAACTGTCTTCTCTCTCTCCCCACCATCTCTCTCTCTTCTCCACATTTTGTTCTTTTCTCCCTCTCTCACTTCTCTCCATGTTTCTCGCTCTCTTCTCTCAGTCCCCAGCCCCTTCCCTCTCTCCCCCTCTCTTTGATTCATTCTTTCACCTCTCTCTCCCACCTTCTCCTCTCTCCCTGCTCCCTCTGCTTCAATCTCCCTGTTGTCTCTTTTCCACTCTCTTTACATGCTCTCCCTCTCTCTCCCCATCTCTCTTCTCTCTCCATCCCTCTCCCTCTTTCTCTTATTTATAACCCCACTAAACAGCCGCCGCTCTCACATACGCCTTCATTCTCATAAGTGTTTTGAGCCCGGGCCAAATGAATGCTTTTCAAGAGCAGTGGCAGTGAAAGAGGAGAGGGGCGGCGCAGTTACAGGGCCACTGTCATCTAAAACAATCAATGTATTTTAAAACAGTAGACCTAATCAAATACACTATAGGTTTATACAGATGTCTGACTTTATGCTTTTGTCTTCATAGAGTTTATATACAAATAAATTGTGTGATCTTTTGGGTCATCACCGTTCACTCATTATTAGCATTATAAAACTTTTAACAAATTTGACTTTTTAAAAATATAGTTGATTTGTTTATTTGATACTGTTTTAAAACCTGCTACATGCCAATTCACACAGTAACTCAGTTGGTAGAGTGATCGTCCACTGACCCAGAGTTTGGTGGTTTGAATCCAGTTCTTGAGCGGTCGCATCTACTGACCCACAAGTTGACGTTGTGATTCCACCTCCCACAGATGAACACTGTTGTTGTGTCCTTGAGCAAGATACATAACTCACCTGTGTCTGTGTAAACTGGTGTGTGAATGGGTTTCTGGATGTAAAGCGTTCTGAGTGTCTTGAGGTTGCTAAAGCCCTATCTAAAAATTTGACCATTTACCATTTATTTGTCATGGTGATCAGTGCAAATGTGCAGCTTAAACAAACAAACACAAACAATTGAGAATAACCAAACCAAAACAACAACAACAAAGGTGTACTATTTTATAATACTGTAGTCAGTCAGTAACTTCTAGTCACAAATATAAATGATCAGGTTCAACATTAATTCATTTGTTTGTATTGTAAACAACAGGAAAATTTGCCTCTTACCCTCATCACATTCAGAATTTGAATACTTATGTCAAACCCAAGCCGTGATAAAATCAAATGGTTGCACAGTGGGATGCAAATGACAGTTGTCCTAATTGATGTAATACACACATTTACAGTATAATTGCATCAAGCCCATTATTTAAATTTCTATACTTCCATGTAAACCGTCAGACACCCCATTGACAGTAGATGATGATAATTTGAATACAGTCTGTTCTCATTATGGGGGGTCTATGGTCCGTTGTGATCAGCAGAGGGCGCTGGCAGGGGGTCCTTTGTGACATCCAGACCTTGCACTAGCCTAACCCACATAGCCACTAGTGCAGGTGGGACCAGGTGGCAGCTAATTCGCTTCCTTTGTCTCTCATAATGAATGGTTAATTGGTTTGCGTCACCCGCCGAGCAGAGCATAGAAGGAGGGCCCTGTGTCTGGCTCCTGTCCCACGTACCTACATTTACGAGGCCAAATGTCAAAGCTACATGCAGACAGGAGCAGTCACACAGGGGGCTGAGTGCAGATGATGTCTGTGGTAATTTACATAAGTTTTATATATAGTCATGGTTGAAAATAGCATGATTTGAGTAGGTCTTAGTTAAAGGTGTACTGTCCTTTTCTGAAAGAGGTTCCGCCACCTGCTTGTGTCCATGGAGATGCTATTGCTCTCCCTTGATTGTTCCACCAATATCACAATATCGATATCTTGCATTGATTGAATTACATGTGTTTATATTGCTTAAAAATACTTGGAAAATCCTGCAGTAATACTGTGAGCAGGATCACCTCCTCACAGATCTGACCTGTATCTTGGCCTGGTTATGTGCCCTGCTTGTCTGCATGGAGCGAAATGTGTTTAATGCCATACTATAGAACATTCCAAGCAAAGCAATAACATTGTAGACAAGAAACTGGCAGACGCTCCACCAGAAAAACATGGTGTACCTTTAACTGGGGTTAATATGTCAAAATGATCAGAACATTGTCAGTAATAAGTAAATTGTATGACATGAGCTCAACTGATTGTATATGCCTGATATTGGCTTCCACAGGTGCTTTTCACTCTTGTTCTGGTTTGGTCTTTCCAGTCCTAGTTAAGTCCTGATGTAGACTGTTTGGTCTGGTTCTGAACCTGGTTTAGTCCTTGTCCTTGACATGTGGTGAAATGTATATATAGAATTATTTCTCTTTGAATTGTATTTTAAACATACAATCTAAGTAGTATGCAATCAAAATCTAAGTAGTAAGTCACTTTAAATGTATAGCTAATAGAAGTGAATAATACCATAACATAAAAACTGTGTATCATAAATAGTATCTTAGACACATTTTTACAGCTGAATATTGATAATCTGACCATTCGGTTTTATTCCTTGCCACTTGAATAATCTTTGCACTGTACATGTGTTATGTACATTATATGTATATGTCTCACTCACATAACACTAAAGCACTAAAGTTCTTGTCTTTTGCAATGTCTATGATGTGTACCTTACACTCCTTTTGCTATTGAGTCACTGTCTCTTTGTGAAGTCATTCAGAATATTTGCATACATGTTCTCCATCTAACAGCATATGAACATAACCGTCATATTGAAAGTGATTGTGCCTGTGTGTTCCTCTGCAGGTGGTTGCTCTGAACAAGCGCAGTAAAGAGGCGGAGTCGGCCTTCCTGGGGATCTACAAACAGCTGATCGAGGCTCCAGGTCAGTCCAACACTACAGGGGACCAGAGTGTTTCATTATACCAGGGCCGATAAAAGATTAGAGCAAAATGATGTGTAAGGACCCTATTTGTGATTTCTAGACCGGCCACAAACATAGGAGTAATAATTTTATAAATACTTTCCACATAACTAGTGTTTTATGAATCAGGTACACATCAAAACAGATCATCGTCATTTTTGAGCAAATGAAGAAAATTTTAGGTTAAAAATGTAGGTTTAGTTGCGCCTTGTGGATGAAGGGCCCTGTGCATCTCCGTAGCTTGTTAATATCTTTGCTGTATATAGTTTATAATATATGGACACACACACGTGCTTCCTAATGGGCAGTACAAATATTAGATTTAATGTAAAGTTACTCAGTGCTGCACTCTAACTCTGTTGACGGTTAACAATTGTTGCCTTGTTGATATCAGTCTTATAATTGAGCACCAAGACTTTTGTGATGAATAAAAAAGTTATTGGTAGCAATGTTTGATTACTGGATCATGGACTGCTCAGACGTTAACACATGTGAACAACTTGCACTTGCATGAAAGCATTACAGGCTATGGTAGACTGATTTGCTACTCTTCATAAGAGATCAAAACAACTGTCAAACATAGTAGCGACGGCTGATTAATTACCTTAAAAAAAATTACTAATAAGTTCTTTTTTGATATTCTTCATAGAGAATTTGAGAAAACCTCTGAATATTTAACCACATATTTTGTCAAAACAGGACCTATCATTAATTAATTGAATGTCTCTCCTCACCCTTGCTCTACTTTTTTATTGTTTACTGTCCTGACATAGCATAGCCCATTACCTCTATTGCTCCAAACTTAATTTACTTTCAAGCCATATCTCTGTGAATCCCTCTAAATAGTGGTACCTACCTCCTTTGTATCCTCTTAACATCACACAACATCTATGAACTATCTGCAATACATGAGGCAACATCCAGCACTGAAGAAGTCATTCCTCTCCATAGATATAAGACACATAAAGCTCCATACCCCACGGCTCTTATCTATTTTTCAAAGTCAGTGCCTGTGAGCGCTTTCCAAAACTCGGCATGCGGCCACTTCAAACCCGCGCCTCGGTCCTTGAGTGGTGCCTGGCGGAGGGGCTGAGGAGCAGGGTACAAGCAGGATCCTGGATGTTGATTGTGGAGGGCCAATTAAAATCCCCCACTGAAGTCTGGAGCTCCATGCACAAGGCGGGACTGATGAGGCCAATGGGGAAACATGCGGAGGGGCAGAAACCTTCAAAAGAACCAAAGACACCATATAAGTAAAGTTAAATCAGAAGAAGGTGCGAGGTTTTATGGGTAGACGCCAGAAGTAGTTGGTCACTGTGTTAAATGCAATGCGATGGTGTATGCAATTTGGGGTATTTTTGTTGTAATATGATAAGATTTAAGCTGTGGAGGGGTGAATTTGTCCCTTTTATGGCTAATTATTTGTACATTGCGCTATTTATTTGTTGCAGCTCATGTCTTTTAATGAAACAGTGTATTTAAAAATGGATTATCTTACATTATTGAAATTTTTATTAGTGGCATAAAGTAGTTTCAATATGATCTTTTATCGCAATATATCTCTGTAGTAATATATCATGCTCTATCCTTATCGTTACAGGCCTAAGCTTTGCAATTAGATTTGTAATTTATGTTTTAATAATGGGAGTCAAAGTTCACATTTTGTATCCAGGAGAATTGACAAAAACATGTCACTGATTAATGAAGTGACAAACTAATACAAGAATCACATTTCATCAACGTGTTTGTACAGATCTAAACTACAGGGATAGCAGTTTTGTATGCCAATGAAACCAAATATTTTGTTAATTGTGATTCCTTTAGGATTTGCCTGCTTTCAGATTGTGATTTCAGTCTAATATGTCTTTCTTTACTCTTGGCCATTTCACCCATAGACTGTATAAAGAAGTGGACTAAGTGAGTGTGACGTCACCACAGCGTTCAGATCATGTGAAGCTCATCGAAGTTAGCAGTTATAGTGGTGAATTTGGAGCCATGTTGCATATTAGGTATTCTGACCTTGAATATAATAGCAACCAAAGGGCCAATCCAGAGTGAGGCTGTTGAAGTATAGTAAAAGAAAATTTCAAAAGAATCAAAGATTCAAATCTGTCAACTGGACAAAAAGTTCTAGGAGTGAAGAAGGAGTGGACTTTTTGCCCAGATGACAGATTTGAATTTTTCTTTTACTATGGATCATACCTGGACAACTGAGGGATTACACAGACATCGAGGCTGTTGAAGGTAATGCCCCCTCACACCCGCACTGCTGGTTTAGCAGGGAACGGGTACTTAGCAATGCTATCAATCAAACCTCTTGCTAATGCTAGCAGGAGAGACCTTAAGGAAAGAAGGTGCCTGATTTATCTGTTATTAATGTTTCTATCTTCAATTACAAAATTTCATAATAAAGATACCAGGATCATGTAGAGTGGGCAAATACGAACATTTTAAATCTCCTCAGTTGTTCATTTCCTCCATTGGTTTATGGACCTTATTCCGCCCTGCCCACTTTTGCCTCTAAATGCCAAACCACATTTTCTTCATGGTGGCACTTCCAGTGAAGCAAGAATCCCATTCATTTCAATGGAGAATTTGAGAAAACTTTTACCACTAAAATATGATATAAAGGAGGTTAATTTATGTTAAACATTCTGTGTTCATGTGCATCAACAAGTCAACACTGCACCAACCCTCGGGGAGGCTTTAAAATGGCTCTGTAGTCTGTATAGAAATGATTTGCTGTCAAGATCAGCAGCCCCATGTAAAATAATACAATCTGAATAATGATGTAGATGGCAACTTCCAGAATAAGGTGAATTCCATAGATCCATGGGTTTATTCAGCGCTGTGTGAGCCTGCTGTGGTCCTCAGCACACATGGGTTTATTCAGCTTTGTGTGAGCCTGCTGTGGTCCTCACTACACATGGGTTTATTCAGCGCTGTGTGAATGTGCTGTGGTCCTCACTACACATGGGTTTATTCAGCTTTGTGTGAGCCTGCTGTGGTCCTCACTACACATGGGTTTATTCAGCTTTGTGTGAATGTGCTGTGGTCCTCACTACACATGGGTTTATTCAGCTTTGTGTGAGCCTGCTGTGGTCCTCAGCACACATGGGTTTATTCAGCTTTGTGTGAGCCTGCTGTGCTCCTCAGCACACATGGGTTTATTCAGTGCTGTGTGAGCCTGCTGTGGTCCTCAGTACACATGGGTTTTATTCAGCACTGTGGGAAAATGGGATTATTTGAATATAGTATGTAACAATTTATTTATGCTTTTGGCACAGTGATTTTAGATTTTATTGGACAAGCACTGCTTGCCTTGATTGCCCTGACCGCACACCACTGATATACACAAAATATATACAAAGCAGATTGTGGTCTGATAGAGTCATCTTTAATCTGACTGGTGATTTTATAGTTGAAAAGTACTTTAAAGCAGACCTATTATGCAAAATCGACTTTTCAGTGCATTTAACCCTGTTATACCCCTTCTCATTTCCCCTCTCCAAGTTGTATTTGGAGTGATTCATGCATGTTATTGCCATATTGCAGATCAACCATCGTTTCCACTGCCACTGGTGTACGCCTACTGCTCTGTTCTTACTTTGTTTGCCAATTTAATTTTTTTAATCAATGATATGTGTAGGATTCGGCAGCATTGCATAGCCATTTTGATACAAATGAAAAAAAAAAATCTGCTACTTGTTAGTGTGATGTGCACCCGTCCATCAGAAGTGCCGACACTCACTTTGTCACATTTACAGCAATGTCTCCTCCCATTGGACACTGCGGTTTTCTAACATTGAAGTCAACGGACTTGTTTTTTTGTTTTTTTTTTTTAGATTAATATTGCATTTTAAATTGTGCTAATTATAACATAATGATCCACAGGTGTCATTGTTTATAACCATATAGCAAATCAAGTGTAATATGTCTTATGTTATATGAAAATATAACATAAATATACATAAATATATGAAATTGATGAATGGCAGAATTTAGCTGAAAATTAAAGGGACAGTATATTTAATTTTCAAATTCCATCAACATGACTTATCTGTGTCTAATATTTGTGTCCAGATATTAGCTGTATACAAATCAAGTATAGTTTGTACAGATAAAAATTGTAATGATTTATTCTTAACTATAAAAAGATTGAACATGGTGGCCAATTTGTTGTCCGTCCATATACTGAGAATGAGAAAGACTTGTACATGTGCTCTATGCAGGGTGAGGAACTGGCAACACAGGTTCAGTTACAATAGTTTTTTTTTTCATTTTGTTTTAATTGCAGGCTATATAACTTTAATTCTATTCAAATCCGTGTGCCTTGGCAAACTCACCAGACTATATACTGCCAGCATACTTTTATACATATTGAGTATTTGTTTGGGAACATATGTACTGCATTGCTCTCCATTGCAGCACAACGCAAGCAGCAAACTGAGCCCAATCTGTGTGTAGATCAGAGGGACACTTGTGGCAGGAGTAGCGAGCGCTGTTTACAGATTCAATGAATACAAGATAAAAGTGCGCGTCTGAGAAAACCGCCACGCATCCACTGACTTTTAAAGGTCCCCATTTTTCCTTGAAGTCCCCTGCTTGATATAGCGCCATGCACACACACAGACACACACTTTGAATGCCGTTATTTCCTTGATAAGAAATACCTAAGCTTGAAGATGTTTGATTCTTCTGACCTATACCTTTTATACGGGAGCCTCGATTCAAATGCGGCGTCTCAGAGGGATGTAGTTTGTCATGGACGATGCTGAAAGAGTGTATTGAAGAATTGCTGTTCAGAGACTAAAGTGGTAATGACAGAACAAAGGAGGGTGTCAGACAACATAGACTCAAGGTGGAGATGAGGTAGCACTGCTTTGAACACAGTTCGGATCTTTCATTAAAAATGTGCATGAGTATACATTGTTTTACTGTAGTGGGATAATCTTATGTCAGGACAGGTAAGGTGAAGAACAAAATTGCAAGATATCAGCTTTTAGCGTTAGACTGTTGTAGAATCACAATATCAGTTTTAAAAGTGCACCATGTAACTCCGCCAACTTCTTGTCACCTTGGAAATGTTATTGCCTTGGCTGGAAGACTCTTCACTAAGGTATTTTATTATTTGCATCATTCATCAATCATTTCATCTCCATGGAGACACGAAAGTGGAAGATGCACCACTTGAAAAGTTGCGTAGAGCACATTTAAATTGAATTATAAGATGTACAATTCTAATTTGTCTGATGACTGGCCTTTAGATTTAGATCTGTGTACAAAAATATTAAAAAAAAAAAAATTCTAAACAGTTCAAACTTGTAATAGTCACTACTTTTTTAGTTCTGTTTTGTCTGTATCCGTTGCTTTGTCACAATTTCTATATCATTGCCGACTGAGACTCACTTCACAGTTAGAAGATCCGGTGGTGACTGATGGCAAAAATCTTATACTAAACAAAAAAACATAACATAATGGCAAATCTATGATTTTTAATTGCATATTTAAATTTACATTATGTCAACCTTCTACAGTTTGCCACAGTTTCTTGCCATTCCTTTGTCTGTTTCAGTATACCCTCCATATGTTATACCCCACCTTGAGAATATGTCCACTGCTCTTTTTTAATCTCCATTTAAACCACAGAATCGGCCTTCTCTCCATATCTCGCCATCTGCTCTGGCCTTACTGTATCCTAAACATGTTTTTGTCACTGTACCTCGTCCCGCCTCTGTCCAAGGTCACTACCCTCCCCCCCAGTGTCACCCCGCCCGCCCCCCTCTGCTAAAATGGATGACTTGAGGTACGGCAGAGGACATGCATTTGGCTATGGCCCGCTCCATTCTCTCCCCTTTAACACAACAGTGAGCTTCCCCAACAAACGTCACACCTCATGTATTTTTAATCTTTTGACAGATGCAATTATTCTCTACACGCCGTGCTCGTTAATCTTAATGCAGTTATTACTATTCATTGCGTGTGACTATTTTCTTTTTTTTTTTAATCTTTTTTTCTTCTGCAATTATTACATTCGAGTGTAAGAGTGCATGGCCGCTGCTTGTTGACATCGCTGCTAACCGGCCAATCAAAACGAGGTAATGAATGTAATCAGGAAGTAGGGGTGAGGCACATGTTAAAGCTGGACCTGTTGGATAAGGCATACAGTACCGTGGCCCTGTACTGGCAAATTAGAAATCCCCAACCACTGTAGCAACTAATGTAATTTCAAATCTCAGAATTTAAATTTTACTTTTGACTTGTTCATTTATTCATTAGTTATCAATTAAAGTGCTCAATATAACTTTTTTGTTGAAGGGTACACCGACTTCTTATTGTCACGGAGAAGTTATCTTTACACTTTATCATTAAAACAGCTATTCTTACAGTAAGTGGAGGGCGCCATGCACTCCACAGATCTGACCTGTAACTTAGCTTGGTAGTGTCACCTGCTTGTCTCATTGGAAATAGATAAGTTTAATGTTATACTATAGAACGTTCCTGACAAAACACTTTTCCAGAAACGTTATATAGGGCACCTTTTAATGTGAATGAAAAAGTCACCAATTTACTAAATGTAGATGGTCTGGCTATGTGTTAAATCATAATGCAATATATACACCACCAATCTATTAGTAAGAGATTGTTGACATAAAGAAATTAATCTTTTTTATCTATTTTTATCTATCCCTCCATGCCACTTGAGCTGTTAGAAACCTTCTTCAGATCATGGGCTAGGTTCATGGTCAGGAATAGCTGGAGAGGATTAGCTTGTTTACCAAGTTTTAGGTTGAGGAATCCGGAGTACCCTGATGAAACCAACCCCAACGTGGGAATCAAACCCGGGACCTTCTTGTTGTGAGGCAGGAATGCTAACCACTCTGCCACCCAACTGCGTTTTGATGAAATCCAATGGTTTAGTTGAGGGTATGCTTTTTCTGACATCTCAAATCCAAACCTTTGTTCAGTCCGACATGTGTCAATCGCTAGCATCTGGACACGTTTCATTTGTCCCATTCACACAGTATTAAACAGTAATATCTGTTTCTGTGGTCCAATAGGGTTACTCTTTGTCCTACTTTGACTATGCATTGGTTCAATAAACTTCCCACAAATAAACTTCCTGATTCCCGACACGATAGTTTGCCTGTTGTTTTATGCTTTTGATGCAAGACGTCAATCCACCCGAGTTTCATTAGCGCCTTATATTTTGATTTGCGGATGACACTTCCCCATGCTGTGCACTGTATCTCCTCGTCATGAAAGAAAACCTGTAAGCCGCAGATGCCTAACTATCTTCTGCATCACCTCCGCATTGTTTTTGATCAGCCAACGTAAGCAAGTCGCGATCACTGAAGATTCAAATTTGGTGCGGTGTATTGCTTGCCGATCTTCGCTGTTCGGTTGAAGTTTGTTGAGAATGTCGCCGCTGGCATAGCCCTGAGACCTGCTCCTGTTTGCTACTCCAAACTCACTCCTCTCCCAGGAGCCAAACTGCGCTCCAAACGGCACCTTTTATCTCAGACTTTCTCAAGATTTCAATGCTATGGAACTCTGGCGTCTCTGTTATAAAATCTAATAACAATCACATAGGTCAAATTAGTTGTCATTTCAATCCAGGTTGAAGTTTGTGTTCTCTATAGAATGAAAGCTATTGTATTGTACCTTAGACTTTACTTTTTAACTTTTTTAATGTTAGGATGTATCATTACCATACACTTCAGGCACTTTACCTGATTTGTACTGTTTAGTTCATTTTAAACGGTTTGCAGTGGTCCAATGTTACCTTATACAACAGTGCACTTCCTGATTATCAATAATATAAAATAAAATGCTTTATAATTAGATGCAGAGTTATGGCTGACTAATTTTGACTTCAAGAGCTGACTGTTGACCTCTGTACTGAGGCAAAATATATTTCACTGAAATACATAAACAAAGGAGACACAGGACACATATATTATAAAAGCAGCTTGTAGTATCAAAGACTGCTGTGGCCTGTTTCCTTTATCCTCCGAGAACCAAGAAGAAGTATACTGTTGATACAGTTTGCTAGCATTACCATGACCAAAACTCTACTCTTGCCAAACTTTGGACCCTGCAGTTTAAACATTTAAAGTTTTACAACAGTAAAATTCAGGTAGCACCTTTAACGCTTAACAAACATACAAACAGTAACTGATCCATAAAACTTTTACGAAGTTATTATAATTTCACACACACAACTGGCTTTTGTGGAAAACCCATTCAAAATGGTGATGGAAAAATACTTTTTACATAGAAATTTTAATTAGTGACTCAAAAGATTTTTTACTTGTTTATCAGATTTTTACAAAGTTGTTTTTGTGGTCAAGGTCACAGTCAGACAATGGCATAGATCACAACAAGAATAGGCTTTGAGAAGTTTTATTTTTTATTTATTTATTTTTTTTAATTAGGTAAAAAAGCAATCTAAATTCAAATTATTCATGATGTATTCACGTTTAATATAAGATACAGTTTGTGGACTAGAGATTACCATTTGTTGGAAAGTTTTGTAGATTCAGAAGGAGATTTTGTCACTTACTCTTCAACACTATATTTTCATGATCATATACCTTATCCATTGTATGTAAAGCACTCGAATACATGCCAACAGCACTTGCTAGTGGTGAACAGGGGAACTGCGTGCCACTCTGCCTCTTTTTGCCTCATTAAGTCACATGTCCCTTTTGTATGTGCACCTCTCTAAGTGCCTTGCATATTCAAGCCACATTTCTCCCTTAGTGGTGAGAACATTTGAGCCATTCATTTCATACAAACCCATAGAGCCAGCCTGTCCTTCTGAAACCTGCTCTATACATGAAAGAGCTCCAAGGCAAAATGCATTGTAAGCGGGTAGCGGCAGTTAGTTATAGCAGTATTCATTGAGAGAAAGCCAGCCACTCATACTACAAATACGGTTTTCAGGTTACTGCATTTGCAATAAGCTATATCATCAAGAATCAGTATTATTTTATTGTGTCTGCTTTGAACTTCATATTGGAAAGGAGGAGATATATTATGCAAAATTGACTTTTATGAGCTTTTATCCATGGTTTCCCCTCATCACTAGACTACACAAAGTTTTGTTTAGATTGATTGATGCATGTTTGAATAATCCTGTATTGATAGATAGATAGATACATACATAGATACATAGATCCATATTTAGATACATACATAGATGGATACTTTATTGCATGCATTTAGAGTTTCAGTGCTCAAAAAAAAAGCAGTTTTCACCCTCTATCTCTGCCCACAGCACTGTACTCAAAAAATCATTTCAGAAATAAAAACATGTAAATGAAAATCTACTGCTTATCCAATATGAGAGGGTGGGGCCACTTAGTTATGCAGTTTTGAGCAGGAAGTCAGTGGACCCATTTCTATAATTAATGTGTATTAGATCAATATTGCTATTTACAATGAACAACATTTTAAATTATGACCTGCATATGTGATCATTTATGAGTACCGTAAAAAGCATAATACGTCTTCTTTAAATATAATACTGCATTGTTTCATAAGCAAATGTTTCAGGCTTGACAGCGCTGTCCTGTGTAACTGCTGAGATGGTTAGCACTTTCGCCTGACAACAAGAAGGTCTCAGGTTTGTCTCACGGATAGATTTTATATTTTGTTCCTATCCCTGTGTCTAACTGGGTTTCTTCTGTGTCCTCCAGCTAGGTACTCCTGTCCAAAATCCTATAACTCAGATCTGTTGAAGGGTCTCCGGGTGCTGCATTGCTTATGTCTTATCCTCTTCACAAGATTAAACACATTTTTAGGGAGAATGAAATACTTTAACTTTAAAATATACGGAGATACACTGCTCCATCAGATATGCATATAATAACAGGCATGCAAAGCTATAGTAAGGGCTCCAAGGCAAAACGCATTGTAATCACGCAGCTTCAGTTAAAGCAGCATTTGTGGAGGTCTGTGGGAGAAAATAAGGCCGTGTACAGAAGGGAAACGAGAGCTCTCCGGGAGGGTCCAGATTATGCACAAGTGATTAATAAGAGCCGTAATAAACATAGGCCCAGGGGATGTTTGAGGTGCTTAATAATGCATTATGTTCATAAAAGAGCCCAGGCCCTCAGCACGGGTCCCAGCGGACTACAGGGTACCCCAGAGGGACGCGCCCAAGTGGGGATTTTAGAGAGAGAAAAGAGGGGAGAGATGAGTGGAGGAATGTGAGACAAGAAGCAGGATTTGAAATTAGGTGTGTTAAAATAGGAGGGGAATTATAGTAAGCAGTACATCAGAGGTGAAAGATATATCGAAAAATGGATAATATCGCAAGTGTTTGGCAATATGCAAAATTTGAATATTGAGTGTGTCGTATTATATAAAAAAAATACCTCAAAAAGAAACATCTAGTGTTATCTCCTAAACAAGCATATTTCTGTGCTTTTGTGGTCCATTCAAATTTTGTTTTTAACTTGAACCTAAACCAGGTGCATTTGAGCACATTCCTCATCTGAATATGAAAAATACTGGAGTAAAGAAAATATCAGTGCTAATATCAATATTGGTATACTGATACATTGCCGTGTGTGTGTTAGTGTAGTTGAAACTAGAAGTTTACACATGCCATATAAAAAGACACTTTTCTCACTGTCTGACATGAAATTACATTAAACTAGACTTTTAGACAATTTTTCACTACTTTCTTCAAATTCATCGTACATCTTCTGTATGTAAATACAGTAAGATTACTCTGTATTTAAGTAATTTGGGAAAACCCAGATGATGATGTTATGTCCTTGGAAATGTCTGGTAGGTTTATTGACAACATTTGATTTAATTAGAGACACACCTGTGGATGTATCTGAAGGCACACCTGAAACACACTGCTTCTTTGTTTAACATCATGGGGAAAGTCAAAAGAAATTAGCCAAGATATCAAGAAAAGAGTTGTGGACTTGTACAAGTCTGGTTCATCCTTGGGTGCAATTTCCAGATGCCTGAAGGTGCCACATTCACCTGTTCAAACAGTTTTATGCAAGTATAAAGACCATGGGAATGTCCAGCCATCACACCGCTCAGTAAGGAGACAGGTTCTGAGTCCCAGAAATGAACGTGCTTTGGACCGAAATCTGCATATCAACCCAAGAACAGAAGAAAAAGACCTTGTGAAGATGCTGCTGAAGCTGGTAAGAGTGTGTCATGATCCACAGTGAAACAAGTACTGTACCGACATGGGCTGAAAGGCCACTCTGCCAGGAAGAAGCCATTACTCCAAAAGAAACATAACAAGCCAGATTACAGTTTGTAAATGCACACAGGGACAAAGACCATAATTTTTGGAGACATATCCTGTGGTCTTACAAAACTAAAATTTGACTGTTCCATGGCAGCTGTGGTTAGAGAAATGGATTTTAAGTGTGTGCAATGATCAGTAGTTATGTAAGAAGAAATATTATTGAGAAATATTGTTGTTTATTCCTTCCTTTGAAGTTATGGAGTGGTTTAGTTTTATGTGGGAATTATAAAGGTGGCCATAATGAGCATCATTACATTTGGAGGAAAAAGGGGGGAGCTTGTAAGCCTGAGAACACCATCCCAACTGTGAAATACGGGGGTGGCAGCATCATGTTGTGTGGTTGTTTTGCTGCAAGAGGGACTGGTGCACTTCACAAAACAGATGATATTATTAGGAAAGAACATTATGTGGAAATACTGAAGCAACATCTGAAGACATCAGCTGAAAAGTTAAAGCTTGGGTGCAAATGGACAATGACTCGAAGCATACTGCCAAACTGGTTACAAACTAGCTTAAGGATAACAAAATTAATGTTTTGGAGTGACCATCACAAATCCCTGGTGAAAGCATGATCTTTGTTTTATTTCTTTACTCTTTAACTTTATGTTGAATACTGTGTGCTACAGACATTGAGGTGAACTTGTTTTCAGTAAGAATGCTACACATGCTTATTTTAAGATGTCTTCACTGCCACCTGTTACTTCTGTGACAAGAGGTTTTGCAATCCACCTTTTCAGTGACTGCAAGCATTCTTTTCAGTGATGTATTCTACCTTCTGGTACCAGTTAATGGTCTACCCATTTCTGACCTTGTACGGGCAATATGTAATATTTGTTTAAGTCTTTATAGGACCAGCCTACAACAGGGAAGGCTCCTTTATAATGTAACACACATGTGCCTGCTGTCTGTACTGTCACTCATCTGATCAGCTAAAACTTTTTTCAACTCTCTACCTGGTCTGCAATCACTTCCTTCACAATTACACCTGATCTCAATCCTATAGAAAATGTATAGGGAGACTTGAAAAGGCATGTGTGAGCAAAACAGCCTACAAACGTGGCTCAGTTATACCAGTTCTGTCAGGAGGAATGGGCAAAAATTCCTGCCAACTATTGTGAGAAACTTGTGGAAGGATATGCAAAATATTTAACCCGAGTCACATAGTTTAAAGGCAATGGGACCAAATACTAATGAAATGTATGGAAACTTCTGACTTTGAAGAAAGTAATGAAAGATTGTCTAAAAATATCTCTTATTATTCTGGCATTTAGCAAATAGAAATGATTTTGGTAATCCTAAAACAGAAAAAGTTTAGTCTGATATCTTGTCAGACACTGAAAAAGAAAGGCATATGTGTCTTTTTATGTAGTTCTTCTGGTTTCAACTGTATATGCATGTGTGGTGAACAACAGGAGAATTTGTATTAAGATTTGTTTTTTTGTTTTTTCATAGAGGTCTATCAGTATTGGTTCCCATCCTAATACACAGAGGTTTACATAAAACAGATAGATAGATAGATAGATAGATAGATAGATAGATAGATAGATAGATAGATAGATAGATAGATAGATAGATAGATAGATAGATAGATAGATAGATAGATAGATAGATAGATAGATAGATAGATAGATAGATAGATAGATAGATAGATAATTAAACAAACAAGCAAATACAACAATACAAATAGGACCTTTTCTTGTTAAGATTCCTGATGTTGCCAAATGGTTTCCATTGCTCTCTCCTCCCTGATTTTCTGGGTCATAAAAAAAATCTATAATGTCCTATAGATTGATGACCAAATTTACTTCACTTTATTAAAGTACATATAATCCATTATATTTACAAGTTTGACCACAACCTCATTTTGAGATCAGATATATAACAGTAAAAATAATAAAAAGAAAAACAATAAAAAAAGAAACATTGACCCAGGCCTCAAAACGTGATAATTAGCTTTCAAATTTGTGTTGCTCCATTTCTGTAACTTGTCGGTCTGAAAACCCTTTTGGCTTTGTAATGGTTTTTGTGTTATTTCCACTTCATCATTTTGGTGATAATGAAGTGGTCACCATGAAGTACTCTGCTCATTTAGCTGCAGTGGGATGCTACTAAGAAAACTGAGAATGTCTTTGTCCCATTTGTGGATATGAAAAATGCCACGACTACATTCAACCAGGACTAAAACGAAAGATTGAAAAGGACTAAATCACTGTGGACAATATATTATTGTGATTGTTTTTTTTATTAACAAGTTTAAATGTACATAATCAAGAATAGGCTCAAATTGTTTTCAAGTTTCTGTCCTATTCCATAGAAACATGTCATTGTAAACAAAATAGCTTGTGGCTACTCATTTATGCAGTGCATCTTGTCTAGCCTACTTCATCATTTAAAGTTCACACTTTTAAACTAGTGTCCCATCCTTGAAATAAGACTAGATCCCAAATAATAACTAAAACTGCCTGAAGCCTACAAAAGTGATAATTATCCATTTCAGTAACACTCTAACTCTTGTCTTATTAATATTTTTTGTGAAATTTCTGCTGTGATGTTAAATGTCGTCATTTGGATTTTGCTGAGACAATTGTCCTGCAGTGCTGTGGTCATTTAGGTAGCTTGAATGCTATACTGAATAGTATCCCATTTGTGGATGTGAGAGGGGTGCTGGAGGGGTGCACGGGGAGAAGGGGTATATACTAATCATTTAAAGTTCATACTACTATTAAAGCATTTGTCCCATCCTTGCAATAAAACCAGATCCAAAACAATAACGAAAAGGGCCTGAAGTCTAGAAAAGTGATAATTAGCCACATCGGTAACTCACTAGTAAAAAACTTGTCCTATGATTTTTTTTTTTTGATTTTTTTTTTTTTTTTGAAATTTCTGCTATGATGATGTTGAATTTCATCATAATGGTTTGGCCGATAATGAGGAGATTGTCCTATAGTGAATACTAGGGGTCCTGGGGGGGGTCTACTATTTATTTTGAGTTGTTCAGACTATTGATGAACCATAACTAAAACTGCCTGAGGTCTACAAATGTGATAATTAACCACATTGGTAACTGTAGCAGTCCTAAAAAACATGAAATTTCTGCAGCGATGATGTTGAATTTCATCATTTTGCGATTGTCCTGCAGTGCTGTGGTCATTTAGCTAGCTTGAATGCTATACCGAATATTATCCCATTTGTGGATGTGAGAAGGGTGCTGGAGGGGTGCATGAGGACGAGGGATGTCTACTTATCATTTATACTATTAAACCATTTGTCCCATCCTTGCAATAAGATTAGATCCAAAATAATAACTAAAACTGCCTGATATGCACAAAAGTGATAATTAGCCACATTGGTAACTCACTAGCAGTGGTTAAAAAAATGAAAAACTTGTCCGATTAATTGTTTTTTGAGAAATTTCTGCTGTGATGATGTTGAATTTCATCATTATGGTTTAGTTGATAATGAGGTGATTGTCCTGTAGTGAATTTTGTCCCATTTGTGGATACGAGAGGGGTGCTGGAGGGGGTACATGAGGAGGAGTAAGTGGGGTGTCTGCTAATCATTTTTAGTTGTTCAGACTATTGATAAACCATAACTAAAACTGCCTGAAGTGTACAAATGTGATAATTAACCGCATTGGTAACTCTAGTAGTCCTAAAATCTCTGCTGTGATGATGTTGAATTTCATCATTTTGAGATTGTCCTGCAGTGCTGTGGTCATTTAGCTAGCTTGAATGCTATACCGAATATTATCCCATTTGTGGATGTGAGAGGGGTGCTGGAGGGGTGCAGTTGACCAGGCGTGGGGTGCGTGTAGCAGGTGTGTTGGGGCGGTCCGTCTTGGCCTTGTCAGCGATACCACATCATTAGGAGGCGAGCGCGGCAGGGAGCGCCATTACGTCTCCCTGGGCTCTGTGCAATTACGCGCTGACATAATTAACCCAGCAAGCCCATTAGCCGCGCGTTGGCCGACTGAAGAGAGGGGGAGAAAAAAACTATAATTATTTGTTGTGCGCATGTTAATGAGGCCAGCTGTGTTCCCATCATACAACACGAACAAATTAATTTACAAGGCTGCGCTCCAAGGTTTTTTCTTTTCATTCAAAACATCTTGTGTGTTATTTTTTTATTTTTATTATTCTCAGAGTGGACTTCAAGGTCCGTAAACACGCTGCTGCAACGAACAGTAAGACTTGTGCAATGTTGTCGTCAAGGACCAAAAGTAGGGTGACAAGAGTGGCGACTCTCACCTTTAGCGATAAGGACTGTTGGAAGTACAGTTGGGAGTAATCTTTTAATTTGTCAAGGATTATAGACTTGAATAAAATATCTTGAAATTTTGAAAAGAAATTTTGAGGTCTGTTGATTCAAAACTAGAAGTGATCATTGCCCGGGGTCCCATTTATAAAACTGGCTGTAGAATTCTGACTGAAACTCTGGACTAAAAACATAACTTTTCCTTACCTTAATCTTACTTGTGTAATTTCTTGGAGTGCTATTTTGTATTTTTGCTTGGGTAATATTATTTTCAAGTAACATAACTTACTTGAATACAGTTTTTGGCCACTCTACCCTTTGGTTTGTCTTTTAATAGATCAACATTGTAACATTGACTATGATTAAAGTTGGACTAAACACTAAACTTCTCCCATAACCACAGTTCAGCTCTGGAACTCTCTCCCCACTGACCTCCGCAATACTGACACACTCTCACACTTCAAATCCAAACTCAAGGCCCACTTGTTCAGACTGGCATATTCTTTATAATCCACAACTGCACTGTCCTTTTCAATGTTTGTTTTTATCTGAATGTTTTTAACTGTATGTTTATAAATGTTGATTTTAACTGTCTGTAAATTGTATATTATATTGTAAGGTGACCTTGAGTGCCCAGAAAGGTGCCCTATAAATAAAATGTATTATTATTATTTATTATTCAAATAGTGCTGCTAACTTGTGCTTTACCTGGACGACTAAGGTAGAGAGCGAGGGGGAAAGGAGGGGCGGGGCTTGGGTTTATATGATTAGTGTGATTGGTCTGATAAGTCGCAACACTTCAACTCTGCCCCTGCAGCCAGGTCTTTGTAATCAGAAACACCTGGCTGGGGGCAGTCCTGTTTGATGTCCCGTGGCGCTTGAAATCACAATTGCTCTGGAGGCAGAACACACTCAGTTTTGGACCAGAAAGCTGCAAGTTTACCTTGTTTGCACTAGCAGCAAAAAAGTTCTAGTAGTTGAAAATTGATGTAGTGTTTAGTTCCACTTTAATTACAAAGTAGAAGATCATGGGCCACAGATTTCGGTGATGTCTAAATTCTCAACACAACAAAAATAGCAACAATAATCTGAAATAAGCCATAGCAAGTTTCTTCTTTTTGGATTTACTGTCACTCACATTCAAATGCTAAACTAAAATCTGGACTGTTGCACGACAGGTTGTCTCAGTGGCATTTAAAGATTACTCAAACTGAGGGAACAGTAACAGACTGAGGATAATAAAGTCAGTTTCAGTTTAACATTGTCTCAATTGGTAGTGATTTATAGGTAGATTATGAATCGAAGATAATATGTTAGACCTGACCAAAGTTGCAACAATCTTTAAAAATGTTCTTCTGATGGATATAAAACTATATTTCCAAACCCAAATATTTGCAATCATCATTTATATCTGTAAACTTGTATCAGATACCATTTAGACAATACTATTAAGTTAATGCCACATATTTTCTGCTACTTTCAACTTACACACATCACATTTTAAAACATGACAGCTGTCTTTATGCTGCGTTTTCCGCCATTTGATATTCAGTCGGCGAATCACGACTCTTTACCTTGATGTGGCAGTACGCGTGAGAACATAGTGCAAAGTAAAAGAGGTAGCGGTGCCTTTTGTGTGCGAACAAAACAACAAGTGAAAGAGAAACTTCTTAACCTGCTTGTGGAGTCTTTGTCTGACACTGGCAAAGATGGAGGAGTTCTGACATCAACACAAAAGCACTTTTAAAGAAGAAGACGCTGCGAATAAAGAGCGCAGTGAAAAAACATTTTGAATTAACATGAAATAAAACCAAACTTAACTGAAAATGCACCAAAAAGTGTAGTTATGCTCGTATAAAGTGGTAAGGTGAATTGATATGAGAAAGTGCAGATGTACAAAATGCTTTTATTTGAGTTTTGTGTTAATTCTCATATAAAAATATCAATTCATATTTGATTATTAGTAATATCCACGTCACTGTAATATGTAATATGGCCAAAAAAAAACAAAGAAAAATCTCATAATCTTTTTTTTTTTTAATTTTGATATAGAGTTATGTAAACTCAAAACATACTATACTTCACAATGATTGATTAATCTGCCTGTCACTCAGAGGTGGACCAATAGGAGGACTGGATGGGGTGGCATGTGTGAATTTGGCCTCATTTTGCATAATATTCTTTGCATAAGGTGATTCTAAAACAGCATCTTGTTATAAATGAATTAGAAAGTGAACAATTCATTCCATATTTGAGTTTTGACCCTGCTAGGCCATAGTTATTTGTGGAGAATATTGTCCTTGAGATTAAGAAGTCTTTCCAAAGTCTTTCCAAACCTTTGCACAAAAAGTATTTACTAGCGTTTAACATCGTTATTCATTGTTTGTCAAAGGACCATATGAGTAATTTAAACTAATAAGCGCTACATCAAATGTTTGTGTATCTAACTAATCATCAGTTTCTTTCTGACCATAGTCCCTTTGATTATGATTATTTTGGTGTGTGTGTGTGAACAAGGTCATTGTGAACAGTAGTATGCCTCACTTTTTCTCGTTGGCATCCAAAGAAATTAGATGTTGTTCTAATTTTCTATTGTATCCAAAACATTAATATTATAGTAAGCAGCAAACCACTAGATTTGGTTTGTCATCATAGATTATTACGATACCAGAATAGTCCTTTTTGAAGACTTTGCTGTGTGTGTTGTAGCGAAGGATTCATTAGCACATGTGTAAAGTTATCCAAGTCTTATAGTGGACGGAGCTGAGCTGCTGCAGATCCTCTGTCCTGAGAGACCTGCCTTTGACGGGGTTAATTTTGTGTTCTGACTTAAGTTCTATTGCTTCACTTTAAATTTGACTTTATTTGACTCCCCTGCTGCTGATTGATAATCCGGCTTGTCGGTGAGTGCAGGATCCTTACTATAATGTGTGTGCTTTGATCAGTCAAAGTTGAAAGGATATATGGGAAAGAGGCTGATAAAGTGATTTCTGTGACAGAGAGTCAATGGGAGAGCCGTGCTTTAAGTCATCCTGTTTGTCTTAGAAGAGCTGTGCTCTTAATAGTCATGTCCCCAGTGACTGATGCAATAGCTGTGCGCGCGGTGTAACAATGAAGCCGACAACTGTAAACGGTCCTGGGAAAAATAGCTCAATCAATTAGATGGCCCAAAATGTTTGTCTGATGAAAATGCAGATGTAGCCAGTCGCAATGCGTGGTCAGGATTTCAGCAAATTGCACTTTGTAAACTTTTGTTTGTGATGAGTGGTTGTGTTGTGGCCTGCAGACTCCGGATTCATTCTTCCAACGGAATCTGGCAAAGTTTAAGTGTCTGTGGCTCCAACTTCTTATAAAGCCACTTCAGAGCGATCCAATCGGGCTCCACGCGCGGAGGAGACGAGTGGATGAAAGCTGTGGGAGAAAAGTTTGTGCAGCAAAGCAGCGATTTTGCAGCTCTTTTGGAGTTTGAAGTGTGTGCGCGTGGGCGTGCACGTGCCTCTCTCCCCTGAGCCCTCTCTGTGCCTGGCACCACAGTCACCTCCTTTGGTGTTGTCGGCAGGTACACAACAGGCTGCTCTTCTGAGCTGAACTTTTGGGGAGGGGAAGAAAGGCGAGGCAAGATTAAAAACACTCCTGTGATGTGGAGTGCCGAGTGCCTCCTGAGGATTCCTGGCATAATAATTTAAATGATCAAATGATACAGAGGAGACTTGTTAGCTGAGAAACAGCCTCCTAGTTGGCCCCATGGGCCCGCTGCTGCCGCGCATGCATTGCAAAACAGCTCCTCTGTTGTGCTAAAGAATCACACTTTTTTCTTTTTAGGCCTTTTCAGGAGTAGACTTGTGCTGTGTGCGAGGTGTGCTGGGCCTGCATCTTGCCTGTCGCTCATGTATGGCACTGGGCTCATTACACAGGATCTCTGATTGAATATGTACGGCTGGTCCTCCCTGTGAACTGTTCAGGTCTCAAGTCACTCTGTGGGACACGTCTCAGTGGAGTCTGTTTAAACTACTGCACACATGTACTTTACAAGTAGCAGCCTAACACATATTAGACATTGAGTGAATATACTGAGGAGTATTGTGAGGAGCTCTATAGCAGACTAAAACACATATTAGACTGGGTCTCTTCCTGAATGTGAGGAGTGTTGTGCGGAGCTCTACGGCTGCCTAAATCATATTAGACTTAGAAGCAACATGCCTGGGTCTTTCCCTGCCAGGCGAGGAGTATTGTGCAGAGCTCTACAGCAGTGCATTGTGTTGCAGACCCTGCCCCTGTGCTGGAGGCATCCCACAGTCTGGAGGAGCGACTGCAGAGGCTGCACAGCTCGGCCCCTGAAGGAGAAGCCCTGGTGCAGGAGATCTCTGGGCTCTGGCAACAACACCTGCAGTGCCTTAAACACACAGGTAGCACACTGTTACTCACCTATAGAAATAATGAGAACTGAAATAAAAATAATACTATTAAATTGCCTTAAGCCCTAGACTTGTCCATGATATCCCTCCTCTGGTTTGTCCCACAGAGGACAGTGCAGTGGTCCCAGTGTCAGACTCAGACCTGAACTCAGAGCGCTGTCCCAGTACCCTGATGACACCTAACAGCACCCCAGCCCCTGGGGCCCCGGGGTCCCCTCAGCAGAACCACCAGGAGCAGGCACAGGACAGAAGGTGAGCAGCTCTGTCTATCATCCACATATCCCTGTGTCACAGATGTCGTCCATCCATCCATCCATTTTCTTCCGCTTATCCGGGGCCGGGTTGCGGGGGCAGCAGTCTAAGCAGGGACTCCCAGACTTCCCTCACCCCGGACACGTCCTCCAGCTCCTCCGGTGGGACCCCAAGGCGTTCCCAGGCCAGCCGAGAGACATAGTCCCTCCAGCGTGTCCTGGGTCTTCCCCGGGGCCTCCTCCCGGTGGGACATGCCCAGAACACCTCCCTAGGGAGGCGTCCAGGAGGCATCCTAAGCAGATGCCCGAGCCACCTCAACTGGTTCCTCTCGACGTGTAGGAGCAGCGGCTCTACTCCGAGCTCCTCCCGTGTGACTGAGCTCCTCACCCTATCTCTAAGGGTGCGCACGGCCACCCTGCGGAGGAAACCCATTTCAGCCGCTTGTATCCGCAACCTTGTCCTTTCGTTCATTACCCAGAGCTCATGACCATAGGTGAGGGTAGGAACGTAGATTGACCGGTAAATCGAGAGCTTTGCCTTTGGGCTCAGCTCCTTCTTTACCACAACGGACCGATACAGCGACCGCATCACTGCAGACGCTGCACCGATCCGCCTGTCAATCTCACGCTCCATCCTTCCCTCACTCGTGAACAAGACCCCGAGACTTGAATACTTGAACTCCTCCACTTGAGGCAGAGACTCACCACCCACCCGGAGAGGGCAAACCACCTTTTTCCGGTCGAGCACCATGGCCTCGGATTTGGAGGAGCTGATTCTCATCCCAGCCGCTTCACACTCGGCTGCAAACCGCCCCAGTGCCTGCTGCAGGTCCTGGCTCGAAGAAGCCATCAGGACAACATCATCTGCAAACAGCAGAGATGAAATCCTGTGGTTCCCAAACCAGGCCCCCTCCGGCCCCTGGCTGCGCCTAGAAATTCTGTCCATAAATATAATGAACAGAACCGGTGACAAAGGGCAGCCCTGGCGGAGTCCAACATGCACCGGGAACAGGTCTGACTTACTACCGGCAATGCGAACACACAGATGTCGTGATATCCTATTTTGGTGTTAAAATTATTCTTACAATATTAATCATTATTGAAATACTTGTATTATTTAACACTGTGCAATAGACTGACACCAATAGCCTGCTGTGAATGTGCTGTGTCTGTTACAGGGAGGAGGAGAGCTCAGATGTGAGTCTGACTCAGAGACTGTCTGAGGCTGAGGACAAGATCAAGGCTCTACATTCCTGTAAGTGTTTACACTGGACCAAGGTTCAGGTAGACCTGTAAAAGATCAGAACTCCCTGTGGCGCCCCCTACTGAAACTACAATTTAAACATGCTCAAAGAAAGTGGGGAGCAAGTAGAACCTTATTACATCAATGTTTGTCTCCACAGCTTTGGACACTGCACAGACTGAGCTGCGGGACCTACGATGTAAATACAATGAGGAGATCAGTAAAAAGTAAGTTAATACAACAACTACATAACTTGTTTTCCAACTGAACATAGTGTTTTCAAATGCATTATTGGGCTCTGTTTGGACTGCATGCACATTATCTGCCAGATGCAAAGCTTGTTTTCAATTATTTTACTTTTTTTTTTTAACTTATTGGTCAAATACTTTTGGACAATCAAAAAAAAACAAAAAACAAAAAAAAACAGTTAGCGATCTGCCACCAAACCTTCCAAATAAAAGTGTAAGCAGTTTATATAGCTCAGGAATTTAAATTGGTTCCAGTTAAAGATGCAGTTCATAACTTTTCTGGATGGTCTTCTATCCCTATTGTTTTACCAACAATGTTCCACAGTAGGGCTATACTATTTTTTTCAATACAGGTGTTTTTATTCCTCAAAAATATATTGACAAAACATACATTGTTACTGTGAGTAGGGTCACCTCTCCACAGATCTGATCTTTAACTTGACTTTCGCAACTCCTCAAATTACACAGTGTACCTTTAACTACACCACCAGGCTGCATTTTTATCAATCCAAATAAGTTCAAAGTTATCACAGACAAAGTTATAATATATGAACTTTGACATCTTTCCTCGCTGATTCCAGTTGTTGCATTTGCCATGCGTTTAAGCATTTTGTCCAGGAGTACTCCAGCTCAGAGGAATGCCATTGTGAATGCCAGGAGTGAGAGTGACTGAGGCTGTAATGCAGGTCGATGAGGGAGAGAGCTCTGTGCTGGTAGCCGGGCCCTGACAGCCCTCAAGAAGAATTGCTCCATTTAAAGATTGCTTCAGAAAACACTCTACCTTGTCCTGGCTTTTGAGCGCCACGTATCCAGTGCACGGGCCCAAATGAATCCGCGCTGGTATGAAGGATGTCGATTCACAGTAAACAGCTCTTTGTTTGGGTTGAGCTCCAGAGCACGGGCGGCCGCGGCTAATGGATTTTCTCCCAGGCTTAATCCATGGCACGATTGAACTCATGTTTCTAGAACAGATGCCATCCATTCTGCCGGGCCGGACACTTTCTCAGCGCACCTCACCTTTCGCCGCGCTCTGTTGTATTGGAAGACTGTGTGTTATGTGTTTGTCAGGGACTTATTTAGAGCTGGAGAGAGAAGCCTGCAGCTGTCTACAAGTAAATAATACAGCTATTCACCTGCAAGTATTTCTCAGATGCAATGCTAAACCAGTGATTCTTAAAGTGAGTGTTTCCAAGATTGGATTGGATTTTACTTTAAGGTGCACTGTGTAACTTTTCTGGTTGAGGGTCGGCCACTATATAACTTTTCAGATTGAAGGCCTCCATGGAGACAAGCAGATGATGTCTCCAGGCTAATCTACAGGTCGGATCTGTGGAGAGTTGACCCCTTTACAATTAGAATATGGGTAGAATAGAATAGAGTATGTTTTGAGGTGTTCTTGAGCAACCATCCAATCCATTACACCTGTAATGGAGTAACTCAATGAAAGATATGTGTAATGCCGTACTGTGGAATATTCCTGGCACAAAGATGGAGACAAGCAGGTAACGGACCCTCCACCAAAAACGTTACATAATGCACCTTTAAGAATACTATGTCATATAAGTTTATTTTCTTCTACTACTTTTTTAATCCCATTACCACATAAAAATGACACATTGACACTTAATAATAATAATAATAATAATCATCTTATCTGGTTAAAATCATGTCTGTCTGTTTGGGATCTCACAATGAGATGCCAAAATTTAATCCATACATTTTCTGCATGATAGAGTCTGAAATGCATTTTTTATTTAGCAGATAATTTTCTGTTAAGTAATTTACCAATTTATTTGTAATTTTGAGTCAGTTATTAAGGAGTCGTTTTATGTAACTTCTTTACCCTTTTCTTCCTGTCTTCTTTAAGATGTGTTGCTGTCAATCCAATATAAACAATTTTTTTCAAAACTACAAAACTATATAACATCATTACAGTTGCCTCAGACCAAGTCCCTGTCTGCAGCACTGACCCTGCCGCACCTGCCTGTGTCTCTGCTTCCTGTGCGTTGATAAAAACACTACATTTGTGGAGTCAGGCTTGAGACGCGGAGCAGATAATCAATACAAAACATTTTGCGCAGTCTGTGAGTTCATTAAACGTACGGTGGACACCTGCGAGTGCTTCCTGACAGTGTGTGGAGACATCTGTCCCAGCCACATCAATGTCCCGGAGCAGCGCCAGCAATGCGGCCAGAACTGGGGCAGGCCTGAGGAGCAGAGCATAGGCGGGTATAATAGTGAATAGTGGTGACAATGGATGTATGCTCTCTTCTATCCTAAGTAATTGTTGTGTTGGATTATGATTTTTTTTTTAGGTAATTAGTGGTCAATATGTGAGACGTTAAGAGCATTAAGGTGTGAATATGCAGATTGTTTGTTGTTTATTTAGTAAGACTTTATTATAAATAAAACTTTAATTAGCCTTAATAAAGCATGAACAAAAACCCTAATACTCAAAGTCCTAACACTAACTCTTTAATTAAGTAGTTACTAAGTCTGAATCATTCAAATTATTTGTTCATTATGTGTCAAGTCTTTGTTTACTTCATTGTTAAAGTGGTATGGTTTATTTAATATTGGAAATTCCAAAAGCTCCCATTGTGGTGGCTGATATTTTTGCTAAAAAGTGTTAAAATAACTTGTACCAAATTGCCTCCTAATACATAGATTTCAGCGCATTACAAGGACAGTCATCACATAAGATGATATGAGCAGCTTGGTGTTGATATGCAAACTAATTGTGTAATTGTTTAAGTTTCACCAGTCCAAATATTTAAAGAACTGCTATATAGTCAGAATCTATGACACCGATGGTTACCGGTAATTATGTTATAATTTGCACATTTTAAATCACAATATTCATCAAAAATGTCATCAAAAGTCTGCTGACTTTCACATTACAAAAGTGAAGTTGTCTGCACTTCTGATGGATAGCTGCACTAAATGCTACCAAGTAGCAGATTTTTAAAATTTGGACCAAAATGACCACAGCAATGGATTTATGCTGGTGGCGGTGAAAACGGGGGGTTGATCGGCAATATGGCGTCTTGAAAATGAGCAATTAAAGATTGCTCAAACATGAACGAATCACTCCAAACAGAACTTTGGGTGAGTTAATGGTGAGTGGAAAAAAATAACATGGTTAAAAGCTCTGAAATGTTAGATCTGTATTAAAAGCTGCTTATTTTGATTATCCTATAGAACACAGGATTGTGTTGTCACACATCGCAGAATTTACATTTTACCTAATATTAAAACTATGCAGATTTCAAGATGCTAATTACTAAACTTAGCGTTCATTCTAATGTATTGCGACACTATAGACCCAGCAGCTTAGTGTGTTGTTCCATGGCTCTTGTGTGTATTTTTTTTTTTTACATATAGTTTTGGCTAATGCATCTCTATGGACATTTTACACTGCTGCTTGAAACATGGTGGATTTTTATGTTTATTGATGTTCCACCTTGAGCGATAGTTTTTATTTTATTTTTTTATTTATTTATTTTTAGCATTGACTAAAGTTTCAAGATCATTTGTTTTGATTGCATTGATTTAACATTGTTTATTTACCTATTTCAAAAACAGTGGAGGAGAGTTCTCTGGATCAATAATAGAGTGAAAGCACTGAAGGGGACTTTCAGAAAACAGGTGTCGTCAGACAGTTATGGATAACGATAATAAAAAAAATAAAATGTATATACAGGTTATATGCAAAAAAAACCTTGTACTACTACTACTACAACTACTAGAAAAAGTAGATCTTCTTCAAAAATGTATTTAAAAAAGGTAGAAACATCAAAGAGAAACCATTCCTCAAGAGACTGACATATTTCTAGTGTATTAAAAGTGCATAATGTATTTTTTGAACAGTTAACAAACCTGATGCATTTGAATCTATCTCGTCATGGTCCCTACCTTTTGAAAACTGGTCCCATGTGAGGGAAGGGAAACTGTTGAACTTCAAACAGTCCTCATGAATATTCACCAAGAGCTCCTGTTTTAATGAGCAAACTGTATTATTAGACAAACCCAGTCAAAGTCACGGGTTTCCAGGATGTAGCTATATCCACTAACTAAATATATTGAAGTGAGTTGCCATCCTTACCAAATACAATGATTTTATATATTTTTTATTTTATAAATATCAAACATCAAATTACAAATTATTTAAATCTAAATCTTGTGTGCACTTATGTCTGTTAACTTTCTGGATAAAGTTTATCCAAAGTGATGGTTTATTGCAACAACAAAAAAAAGTAATAGATAGGCCACATATTCATGTCTTTTAGCTTCCTACAACATTTTGAGAACTTTTTCCCATTCAGAAGATATTCTAAAATGTTATGCCTTATGGTAATTGTTAAATTTTTCTATCATTCTGAAACTTATGGATAGCTCAACCATTAGCTAATAAAATTGAAGGTTGCTAAAAGCCCACTGCTGTTGTGCTCTTGAGCAGGACACTTTCAGTTTCCTGTTATAAGTAACATTTTGAGGACTTTTTCCCATTCAAAAGATAGACGTTTTTTGTTTTAAATTGTTATTGCTATGTCAGTGATTTAATTTGTCATCATTTGAAAACCCATTTATAGTTCGAGCATTAGCTTATAAGGTTGAAAGCTGCTAAAAATGTGACACACTGATGTTGTGTCCTTAAACATGACACCTATCTCCTTTTACGATCATGGTCAAGTTTGATTGAGGAGTTATTGAAAAATGCTGTAAATTATAAAGTGGAATTGAGCATCTAAAAACTACGCAAGACTTTTGCATTGTTGCACAAACGTAAATAAAAATGACTCAACTTGATATTCCGACACTAATTAAGACCTAGCCACAGTTTGTATTTGACCAATGCTAATCATGACAAAATCCATTGCAATTACGTCTTCCCGCGTTACCCCTTTATTAAACCGCTAATCTCCGCTGTAATCTGCTGTAACAAGGTCATCCAACTTTCATCACTTCTTGTTTTCACTTTCACAAATCACCCACTTTGAGTTTTCCGCAAATCATGTCAGAATTAGCCAAATGTGGCACAACACTTGGGCTCATTGTGTACAGTGGAGAGGCTCTCAGTAATCTGTTTTCCCTGGTCTCTGTGTGTGTCCCAGAGCCGAGGAGGTCCACAGCATCATGGCCGACCTGAAGACGGCGAACCAGGTGAGTTTTTTTTTGATTGAGATGGTGCTTCGTTAGGGCAATCACTCGTGTAATCAGGCCCGGCCTTTAATTGCACCCCCTCCGTCCTGCCCTCCTCGCCCCCACTCTCTCTCCGCATCTCTCTCTCTCCATCTCTCCACCCCTCCGCTCAGAGTGGGTGATTAGCCTGTGTAAACCTGGGAGGAGGTGCACTACAGCAGCACAACACTGCGTTTCCTCCTGGTATTCTTGATTGCTTCCTAGTCTAATGCTACTGCTGCTTTTGCTCTGGTTCTGCATAATGTTGAATACACAATGATAATAAATAATATTAATTCTGTTATTTTTGCTTAGGATGGGAGTACACGAGACTATATCCAAGCTATAGGGGCCTAAGATGCCAACTAGACTGTTGAAAAAAATCAACACTACTACAAACATATTATTATGCATTTTTTTGTTTTTTTTACTCTTTAAAGGTGCATTGTGTAGCTTTTCTGGTGGAGGGTCTGCTGCCTCTTTTATTGCTTTCTCTGGAATGTCCTACAGTATGGCATTAAACTATTATTTTAAAATATATCCATGAAGACAAGCTGGTGACCAAGGGCCAAATAGTCATTTTACAGCAATAAAAACATCTGTAATTTTATAAACGCAAGACAGATAGATCTAATGCCATGCTGTGTAACATTTCAGGCAAAGCAATAACCTTTTCTGTGAAGATAAGCAGATGAGTTACATAGAAAAGTTACACCTTTAAATGAAAAGGAGCCTGTAGTGTAAATTCAATCACATAGCCAATCACAGTTTTGCCTCTCAACCAGTGACTTCTCAAGATATTCTTAAAAAAAATTCTTTCTTGTTCATCCCTTTCAACATTCTCCTTCACTTAACCGCATCAGCAGCCCCTTCTGCCACCTCAGCCTCTCCATCTCCTCCCTCTTACCACCTTTAGGTTTAGCTATTCAATAAACTCTTCATTTTACTCACAGACTTGATTGCTTCCTACCTCAATGCTACTGCTTCCACTTATAGCTTCTATGTGGATAAATGTCCTCAATATGAAGCATTAATCAGGCAGCCATGTTTTTACAGAGCAGGTAAACAGTTTGGGGAATAAAGTGGACTGAACTAAAGAGCGTTTTCAGCAGAACAGAGCTGTGACTGCAAAGGTTCCCCCTCAGAGCCAGGGCACTGTCTGTCCTCACCTTTATGAAGTTAACTATCTTATCAGCACTTTGCTTTGACCTGCATCAGTGCATGGTCAAAAAACATTTAGAGCTAACAACCAGGTTTTCTGATCTAGATTTAAAAAAATCTGTTGAAGGCAAGACACTACAGGTTTTTGGTAAGTTTTCTATCTCACCTTATGCTTATAAGCTTTCACAAGACAACAAATTTGTCCAGTCCTACCTTAAGATGTTTTATTATTTCATATAATCAACTTGCATCCATAGATTACATACATAGGACTTGTAATTTCATATAGACCGAAAATAGGTGGCCATTTTTAGTAAGATCTAGTTTACTCAAATGCAAAATTAAGTTATAGTAAATTAAGTATTTGTTTTGCATCCAAAATGTCAACAAAATGAAACTAGAAGAACTGAAGAAGGTAAAATGTAAAGCTGGCTCTGTCAATTTTTCAAATTTAACATTTAAAATATGTAAGATTTTGGTCATTTTTACACAAAATTTGTTTCAAATTGATATCTAAATCTAAATTTAAGATTTCACTTGAAGTGTCTCTCCTTAACTGGAGTTTTTTTTTTGAGTTTTGACTGAATTGGTAGAGTTGTTTCACCAGTGCTGTCATAAAATGAGCTATATGCAATTTAATGATCAAGACATGGTTGATAACTGTTATGTGAAGTAATAGTTTTGGTTTATTGTTTTCCCAGAAAGCAGAATGCGCTCAGAGAGAAGTGGAAAGGCTAAAGGAGCAGTTATCCAGTATCACTGACAGCTGTAATCCTGCAGAGGGCGCCACCAGGGTAAGAGGCTTTGATATGCGTGTCAAGAATTCATGTGTCAGAATTTCAGAAACATTTTTGATATATTTATTTTATATTAATTCCACTTTTTTATAATCTTTCTGCCTCTTAGTCATCAAGTTCTAGTTAGTTTTTTTAGTTAGTTAGTTAGTTAGTTTATTCAGACACACACAGAAAATAAATAAAACATTGTCACAGTCACATACACATATATAGAATTTGTTCATTCATTGTGTCTGAAAGGCATAGGCTGAAGCAAAGCTTATTTATGCCTGCCTAATTCCACATCTAAAGAATAGTATACAGTATACAACAAATACTCATTTATTTATTGTATGAGATTTTCTACACTCTCTTTCTCTGTTGAAATATACTGTTCATATATTTGACTTACTTGTGCATAATCAGTTGCTGTTTCACATTTTGATATCTGTCAATATCCCTTCCATCCATCACAATTTTTTTCTGTTTATTCCAGGACAAAAGTGAGGACTCGGAGTTGTTGCCCTCTCAGTTGGAGGCCACACTCGTGGCCAAAGACCGTGAGATCCTGCGCCTCCTCGAGAACATCCAGAGACTGCAGTTCACACTCCAGGAAGTGCAGGAGAGCTCAGCCAATCAGATTGTCGAGCTGGAGCGGCAGTTGGCCTATAAAACAGAAGCTATTGAGGTTATTACAGGAGGCACTTGGGAAAACTGTGATTAAAACTTTTCTTGTTACATCTGCTAAATGTGCTCCTTGTCTGTATTTGTTGCAGAGATTAGAAGCTAAATTGCAATCCCAGATGGACTATGAAGAGATTAAAACTGAACTCAGGTGACTATCAGATTTGCTATATTTAAGAACAGTTAGTTAAATTTGTTAACAAGCACATTTTTCTGTTGCCATCTTGTCTCTATGGAGGTGTTATTGCTTAGCCTGGCATGTTCCACAGTATGGCATTCAACGCATCTAGTTCTATGGAAACAAGCAAGTGAAGCCTAGTAGGCCAAGTTATATGTCAGATCTATGGAGAGGCCTACTTTAGATAGATACCTGCAACTGAAAAAATTCTAGATATATCAATGTAATGCCACACTGAGAAACATACCAAGCAATAACTTCTTTATGAGACAAGCAGGTAGTGAAAAGTTACATAGTTCATCTTCAAAGTATGACTCATAACTCCAACTAATATACATCAGATTTATCATTTATATAATGCAATCTTTACCGTAGTTTATTCTTGTATAGATCTTTCAGGAAACAATGTCACCTGATTGTGTATGTAACTAACTGCATATATGTCCTCTTCTCAGTATCTTAAAAGTAATGAAACTGGCTTCAGCGAATGGCAGCTCCACACAGGTACGTGCTAAAATGACACAAGTTTTCTGTTGTTACAAAGTTAGCATTTCTAATTCTAATGTATTCTGGGTGTTGTGAGAGAAAGTTTGCAGGGCTATTGAATGCCTCAGTGATCATCATCCATTATAAGGCTATCTGCGGCCGTGGATATCGATTGATTGAAATTAACAGCTGGTGTTTGGTGTGTGTTTACTTTTATATAGGATTCTGCCAAAGCTGCAGAGGCACTTTTGTTGGATAAAGAGGCCTTTCTCCCATCTCACAAATACCTGGTGGACAAAGCCCGGCTTTTGCACAGTAATGGTAAGGGGACACTTGTATTTGTTTACAGGGGTATTACATGAGACAGAGGAGACATTAAGCATTTTTAAAACAGGAAAACTTGTGGCCGTCAGCTCTCTGATTGTTCGGCGCCTTGTGGTCAGGCTCAATTGATTTGCAGATCAATGTTTTTCAGACTTAAGGCTCTTTGCATAAACTCTTGTGGTTGCATTGAAAAACAAAAAAGCATATGCAGTGTTATTAGTAAATGTCTCTAGATTTGAAGGCGATATTATGTTCACTTAAAGCTACCTTCTGTAAGTTTATTTGATTTTTTTTAACCAGTAGATGGCAGATGTGAAACCCATCTTCCCTCACTTGACCTTTGTTCAGGCTCACCTCTGCTCTCTGGTCTTCTTCTGTCAGGATAAAGCTGCCACACTATCAGACAGAAGTAATCTAGATAGCATCTAGTGGTGAAGTGTGAGAATGCAACAGGGATGGGTTGGACAATCTAAGTACATATAGTAGCTTTAAAGATGCACTATGTATTTTTATGGATTTCTGGCTGACTTGTGATGTCACTGGGGCCACAGCATAGCCTGAAGTAGAGGGAGCAGAGGTCTTCTCTGAGAGGGTCTCAGACTGGAACAATGACCATTTTGGTTTTACAAACCTCTTTTTATTTAAAAACTCACCAAGTCTCAGTAAAGGACATTATTTTTTCACAGCATTAGTCATCCATCTACTTGTTTCCATAGAGATGTTATGACGTGTTTGTGCAATGAGTGGAATGTGCAATTATGGGAACTGTGCAATGAGTGTAGCATGCGATTTTTATTTTGGCCCTTTTGGGACCCCAGCCCTTGGTACTACAGATGGAACTTAGCCTTTGGCTATAATCATGTCTGTTCGTTAACATGCATTATCCCAATCGAATAAATGAATAAATAAATTACTTTGCTTGGAATTTTCTACAGTATGGCATTAAACTTATAGCTAGTGGCTTGCAAAACATGCAGTCATATTGTCAGTGGTGTCACCTCTGCTCAGATCTGAACTGAATAAAAACTGCGAATCAAAATAAACTTTGTTTTTATAGTGCTGAGTTTCAGCCTCTGTAGTTTTTCTGTGGCAGTGACACACCAGTGAGTAAGTCTTGGCAGAATTCAATGTGTGATGCCCCAGTAGCAACCACCTACATTGTTTGTTGTTACTTCTATATTAATACTGTGAATTAAAGAACCTATTATTCCGATTATTATAACTGTATATTACTTATTTCCCTAAACATTTACACTTCTTTATCTTCTCCCTACAGATGATGACCGTTCAGAAGATGGTGGCAGAGACTCGGGGCGCCCCCTAGTGTCCCACTCGTCCTCCTCCCAGGCGGACGCTCGCTCGTCCCCCAGTGCCCCCACCCCGACCCCAGACACCTCCTCTGCCTCCTCCACCACGGCACATGATCTGGCCCGGCCCTTCTCCGCCTCCCCCAGCTCTGCAGACCGACTATCAGGAGACCACATCCTCCACAAGCAGCTCCTCTCTCCGCACTTCAAGAAGGAGGGTCTCATGGCCTTCCCCACAGCCCTGTATGCTGCCAAAGTTGCACTCATGTCCAGCTCCCAGGTACAATATGTCACAATATTAAATTTTAGTGCTACGATTATTGTGAGAAGACACAAGGCCATCATTAAGACCATGGCTAAACAACTGTGAATTTTTTTATTTTCATTTCTGTTATTCTGTTATCTTAACATGTTAATCTTCCTCTAGTATGTGACCATCTTTATAAAATCTAACTTTCTGAATGATAAAATTAATTTAGAGTGACATTAAAGTTCAGCATTAATGTGTACTTTTTTGAACTATAGTTGGAATGATGAAAATTTTGCTTTCATATTGTCATGAATATTATTTTGTAGTATTGACTGTGGCCTGAATAAGCATGATTATCCATTAAAGGTCCTGTGCCTGATTTCAGAGCATGAGTGAGAAACATGTTTTAGTTTGAACTGTTAGACCTGCCCACTTTTAGACCCATCCGTTCTGCCACTGTGATATTGCACCATGACACAGAAACAACTGTCTCATGTGGTTGTTTCCTTATAGTTCTCTGATTTCTGCCTATGTTTTTTGTCACTCTTGAAAATACACCATGAGAGATAATCGTATTCGTGGGGGTGAATACGAGTGCGTTCTGGATACAGGGGTCATGGGGGTACAAGGGTGTTGAGTCCATCATGGTGTTCAGGCACAAGGCTGTAACAGTGGCCCATATGGAGAGCACTGGGGTAATTTAAGAAAATATATAATTTACAGCCATGGAGGAATTAGAATTTTTTTTGTTGGACTATCATAGTAATAATATTCTAGAACAGTGGAATACAAGTGCACCTGACTGTAGGATTTGTTCTTCCAGAATAACATTTTCAGTTGAGAAAACATTTTGTCAATGTCAGTGTCAAAAATATTCATAAGAAGGCGTTAAGTATAAATTTGTTTGTAAGAATCTAACTAACTGCCTGACCTCAGCCCAAACACTTAATTTTCTGTCATGGTTCATTTTCAAGAGCACAATAACTGCATGACACTGTCCCAGACAGTTGTTTCTGTGTCATGGTGCAATATCACAGGGACAGAAAGGACTAAGTGGGTGGGGCTAAAAGTTCAAGCTAAAACATGCCCTTTAAAATCAAGTACAGGCCCTTTAGTCGAATAATTTGTATCCCTTCTTGCAGGGTCCTGGAGGAGGAGGTGGGGGCTTGGGTAATGCAGACCAGGGATTGCCTAGCGACCAGTCTGAAAGTGGAAGTTCGACGGGGGAGGACGATCAGGTGGACACAGCAGAGATTGCATTCCAGGTGAAAGAACAGCTTCTCAAGCACAACATTGGGCAGAGGGTCTTCGGCCACTACGTCCTAGGGCTGTCACAGGGGTCGGTGAGCGAGATCTTGGCCCGGCCCAAACCCTGGAGGAAGCTGACGGTGAAGGGGAAGGAGCCCTTTCTTAAGATGAAGCAGTTTCTATCCGACGAGCAGAACATCCTGGCGCTGAGGACCATCCAAGTTCGACAGAGAGGTGAGAAGTGTTTCAGAAGAGAGAGTATGTAGGATATATGTATTATATAGATAGCAGTGATGGAAAGTACTTAAAATAACTGAAAATACTGAAATGTGTAAAAGTACGGTTACATAAATACAAATATACAAGTACAAGTACTGCTGCCAAATAGTAGTGTTTAGTATTGTAATTTTTTAGATCAGAATTTAATACAAAATATGATTAATTAAACTGGTTAAAGTTAAATTAACCAGTGGTGGTGTGGTGAGTTTTAACCATAATCCACGTGTTCTCTGAGTTCCGACCAATCAGTGCAGGTGATGCAGTGCTGTTTTGTGTATTTCGTCTGTGTAGTGAAATGCAGAGACAGCAGTGGGACGATTGAATCTTGCGTTATACTCAGTGCAGGCCTCGGTTACAAGTACACTTTTAAATATTTAAGTACAATTACCTGAAAAATCTACTCATTTATAGTAACCTGAGTATTTGTATTCGTTTTAATGATAGTAGAAGGTAGTACTAATTTCCCTTCAGTAAAAAAATGGTTAGTTTTATCTAAGTTTACAATGCAGAACAGAAAGATTGTTTTTAAGTGTGGATTGCTTTCTAAACACATTTGCAGTTATACATTTTGTCCACCATCCACACCTGCTCTTTAGCTGTTTTAAACATACATTTTTCATAGTTGTATCTAATAAATAAATAAATAACTACAACTATAACAGCTCTAAACCCCAACAATCTAAAATCATCACTGCTTAACATCATCACAGACCACTGCTTATTAAAAACATTAAAGCATACAAGACACTACAGATCAGGCAGGCCAACTAGCTTCAAATAGATCAATGTATTGAAATAACTATCAGTGGATGCAACACTATCTTCGAGCCTTTCAGAAACTACTTGATTTTTTTTTTTTTTTTAAGTTCAACCGATTATCTACTTACTCTCTGTATGTATATAAAACACTGAACTACTGTCCTGGTACAGTTTTTGACTCTATGAAGTAATTTTGGAGAACTGATAGTTCGCCATAGCCCCAAATGACTTCCATATCATTGCGTTGTCTGGACTGGCTCCTGCTTTAACCCCTCTAATCTAGATAGAGGGGTTAGGACCTCATCCGACCATGACTGCCGCATGGCGCTTCCTGTGCCATGTTTGTAGCTTTCCTTTTCAACTTTGTTTTCTCCCCAGATTCTTGCGCGTTTGAAAGTTGAGCTTCCCGTATACCGCAGCCTCAGACAGCACGCGCTCAAAGGCAGCCATTGATCTAGCAGTCAAAAGCAAGTCTTGGAACTGCTCTGTGATCCACCAACCCACTCACTCTCTCTCCCCCTCTCCTCTCTCTCACTCTCTCCCTGCTCTTACCCTCTCTCTCCCCTTCTTTACCCTCTGTGGCAGGGAGCATCACGCCGCGAATCCGAACTCCTGAAACTGGGTCAGACGATGCCATCCGGAGCATCCTGGAGCAGGCCAAAAAGGAGATCCAGTCCCAGAGGGGAGGTGAGTGCAGCCCAGAGTGACAAGGTGCAGACAAGGCGCTGTGGTTTTTGGACATCAAGTACTTTTATCAACATGTACTTTCTCTCTTGTCAAAATTGTTGACAATGTATGAGAATTCACATAGTTCAACCTGTTTGAAAATGGTATAAAATAGCCATCCCAAACACTAGATTTTGTTTAAATTACCACTTTTTACTCTCCACCAAGTTTTGCTTAGAGGTGGAAGTGCATAATATCCTGCATTACCTCTAGTAAAAGTTTCTATGTACAGCATTTTGTATGTGTGTTTCTCTTTTTTTCAGTGGTAAATTTAGGCAAATACATATTTGGTATTTGGTACAGTGGTTTCCAAAGTTAGGGCTGTGCGTCACTGAGTCGGTGCTTCTGAGATGATTTGAAGATATCATTTTAAAACTATGACATTATTTAATATTTTCATAATCGTAACAAAAATTATGTTAAATAACATCAAAAAGCTACTTCAAGCTTAATACAATTTTACCAGATTTTTTTATACGTCGCCACCTGAATTATTCTAAGCGACAATTTCATTTTTTGGTGGGAGTTATGGAAGGTTGCAAGCTTATTTTAGGGGTCCCAGCCTGAGTTTGGTGATTTAACATATTAGTGACCATTGGCTGTTATTATTGGCATTACGGAAACAGTGTTTTTCTCTACAATTACATCAACATGTTTTAACTTCTATTACTACTAACTATTGAAAACTATAAATAATAAACTTATATGCATGATCTCTCCTTTCTGTAGAAACAAAGTCGTCCCTGAACAGCCTGTCCAGCCGCAGCAGTAACGGGGCCGGCAGCAGCTCAGACGACACCATCAAGTCAATCCTGGAGCAGGCACGTAGAGAGATGGAGGCACAGCAACACGCCCTCATGGAGATGGAGGTGTGCGGCCGTGCTCCCAGTGTGGGCTCGGGGGCACAAGTGGAGCGTCTGGGCCCTCCTGAGAGATCCAGGGTCCCACCTCTCCCCATCTCCATCAAACAGGAGGAGGGTGGATGTGTCACTGTGTGCATGGCCAGCTCCATCAGCAGTCCCCAGACCCCTCTCAGTGTCCTGTCTCCAGCCGCATTTGTCCAAAACATCATCCGAAAAGTCAAGTCTGAGATCGGGGAGGCGGGCACGTACTTCGATCAGCACTGGTCCCATGAGCGCGCCGCTTTGGGGCTAACCGGGGGCAGTTCTAGACCTTATAATTCAGTTTCTCCATCTCTGTCGTCCTCCTCCTCTGGGCCTCCTGCTTTGTCCCGGCCCTGGCCACGGCTGGAGAACGGAGAGGCTCTGCCCAACAGCGAGGAAGCGTCTGCTGCAGAGGATGAGCTTGGGTTGGGACGTCCCGTGGAGGTAAGATGAATAATTCTAGACTTTCACTGTAGACTGCAGACCTAACTTGACCTGTTACAACATATTTTATATCTCATCCCATAATTTGCACCAACAGGGTTTAACTTTAAAAGGCCTGTACTTGATTTTTTCCTATCTGTTTGAGAAAAAATGGTCAAATTAGGTCTTCTGTATGCTGTCTGCATCTAATTATAAAGCATTTTATTGTGCGATAATCATGAAGTGCGCGTTAGCATGCTAGTTATTGTTAGCTTTACTATCATGGCAAAACTCCTCATTGGTGCCTGAGAGGCTTATAAACTCTCTGCAGTGAACCGTTAGGATGCTCGGACTTCATATCATCATTTAAAATGAACTAGTTCTGTTTTTCATGTTTTTAAAACTGTAAAAACTGGGTACAGGACCTTTAAGCTAGGTTATTTTAAACTAAACTTTACTAAACTGAATTGATTTGTTTCTTATATTCACAGGTGAAGGTGGAGTCGGACACCTCTGTCAGCGGGGAGTCTCCTGGTCCCGTAGCAGGGCGCCTCTCCTATTACCCAGCCTACATCCCCCGCGCTCTCAAACCCACCGTCCCTCCACTCACCCCAGAGCAGTACGAGATGTACATGTACCGAGAGGTGGACACCATTGAGCTCACTCGACAAGTCAAAGAGAAACTGGCCAAGAACGGCATCTGTCAAAGGATCTTTGGGGAAAAGGTTAGACATGGAGTTTACTCTGCCGAACTGCTCCTGGCTAGCTAAAACATGAAATATGATTTAAAGTTTAGAATATCTTTAACATGTTATCATTAATGCTTTTTCATATATTTCCAAGATTAACACTTTTACATTATACCATTATATTTAAGTTGTTAATTTGACTTCAGTTGGGTAAAATTTACTCCTGAATGTCAGTAAACTGGAGCATTCTGACATTAAGGGGATGCAGTTCCTGATGGTCTGTGGTCGGACGTATTATTTCAGTCAATGTGACATTTTAACAGGATCAATACTGTACTATAGTGTTCTGTGCTGTTTGTTCACCTCCATGAAACATGCATCAGCCACTGTTTAAATAGAACAGTGTGACACAATTATTGTATGTTGCTGCCATCTAGCGGAGCTTTTTGGGGCTGCAACATTAATACAAATACAATAAGATTTGATTGCATTGACAACAATTTGTATGTTGTTGAAAAAAATGTGATGCTGTTTAAACTTTTTGACTTTATAGCTTGACTAACTTTTATAATTCTCAGTTGTAATGTTGCGTTCCTGTGTTTCGTAACATAACATTGTCGTTAATATTTTTTATTAAATTATTGTCCTAATTATAGAAAGACTTGTCCTGTTGAAAGGTTCCAGTATTTATTTCAGTTCATATTAAAACAGCAGTCACCTTGCAGGGCTTCACAAAGTTGTTGATTTAACTAAAAGAAAGTCAAACAGTGAAATTAATTAATCAAATTAATCAACATTCACATTCAATATGTTTTTCCTGTGCAGGTGCTGGGTCTGTCGCAGGGCAGTGTGAGCGACATGTTGTCCCGTCCCAAACCCTGGAGTAAACTGACACAGAAAGGCCGAGAGCCCTTCATTCGAATGCAGCTGTGGCTTCTGGACCAGCTGGGACAGAGCCTCAGCCAGCCCCCAAACCAGGGACATCCTCAGGGTCAGTTCCCCTACCATTACTATTATTTATTTAGTCATCAAAGGCCAGTTCAAATTTAATTGTCCAAAGTTGACTATTTCACTTAAACTTTTTTAAATAATATTTTGACTTTGTCCTGCTTTATAGTGAATTACAAAGATGTTAAACATAATTATTAATTGAAAGAATGTCCTAATCCAAATGATATTTGAGTTGTAATGATGAACCATGGAAAATCCCATTATTTGATAATTGTTTGCCCCATGCCATTTCTCACTGTGCGACAAAAAGTTCTTTTAAAGGTTCACTATGATACTATGTCACAATTATGTTATTACTTTACCAGGAATGTTTTACAGTATGACATTAAATGTATCTATATTGTATTTATTCAATTGAATAAAAAAGAAAGAAAAAAACTTAAAACATGGATTCTTATTGTGTAAAGGCTTGGCTCTCAACAGATCTTACCTGTAACTTAACCTAATGATATCACCTGCTTCTTAATACCATACTGAACATTCTAAACAAAACAAAAACATCTCCATGGAGCCAAGCAGGTGTGTTTTTTCACCAGAAAAGTTACATAGTGCGCCATTGTGACACAAGGAAAACTAAGCTTTGTACTATAGTATATTTAAAATAATAATAATTTTAATATATGTTGTACTTTTGATAGTGTAGTCTGCAAAACATCAACATTTCAGCTCTCATTTTATTCCATACTATTGCAGAGAAAAGCCCGGTGACTGCTCACTCCTCGCCATCTCCGTCCCCCAGTCCGGACACCCACAGCCCCCTGGAGCCAGTGGGCCTGTCCCTGGAGAGCAGTAAAGAGAACCAGCAGCCCCCTGTGGCGCTGGGTCTGCCCCCTCACCCCGACCACAGCCTCCTCCTGCAGCCACCCTCCTCCACACCGCTGGGCATACAGGAGTTGGTGGCCATGTCTCCTGAACTTGACACATACGCCATCACCAAGAAGGTCAAAGAAGTGCTCACCGACAACAACCTTGGTCAGTATAGGCATCTGAAGACGTTTTACTTTTTTAATGTATTTGTCTTATCAAATGTGAGCCCCTAATTATGTAATATTTTTTGTGCATAATGGTATAGACCACATCACGAACTGTGGTTTCTTTAGGTGGTACACGGACTCCTCTGCAGTTCAAGCATTTGCTAAATTTACTGCCAGGTTCGGGTTAGTCCTTGTGTAGTCCTATTTTAGACCAGGTTTAGATATTGGTACTCAGAAGGTCGAGGTGGTACTTGGTGTGAAAAGTTTGATAGACTGTTAGATACACTTTTTATACCCATATCATATCTTGTGGAACTAAGTGTTTTTAGTCCTTGATTTGAAAAAATGTTGCAACCGCAGCCAACCATCCTCTAAAACTCTCTTATGGCTTTAATACAAGTTGACAATTCCTTCACAGCCATCATGAATCTATTATTTCTTATTTTTGCATAAAAGAAAACCTCTGACCAGCTAAATATTACTCTTTCAGACAGAATTCATTCTTAGTAAATGTGCACATACCCTAGTGAATCCATTCTCATTTAAGATTTATATTGTGTTCACAGGCCAGCGTCTGTTTGGGGAGACCATCCTGGGTCTGACTCAGGGCTCTGTGTCTGACCTGCTGTCTCGGCCCAAACCGTGGCACAAGCTCAGTCTGAAGGGACGAGAGCCATTTGTGCGAATGCAGCTGTGGCTTAACGACCCTCACAACGTCGACAAGCTTCGTGCCATGAAGAAGATGGAGAAGAAAGGTGCTACATGTTTTAAGTTGTGTGAATTACTGGTTAGCACTTATAGATAAGTCATGACAAGACAAATATCGCTGAAGGTCAAATAAAAGGAATAGAGCTCAACAGTGCCCAGCCACTTTGAGGTTCTAGATGTAAATGTCCCATTCATTTTTACCATAGACTTTCAAAAAAAAAAGTTTGAAAGCTTGCTGGTGGCTAGTAAGTGGTAACTAATGACCACATAACCTTTAGCTTTTGCTTAAAATCTATCTCTGAAACTTAAACCTCTAAGTTATGAAAACACTTTGCTGAATTTTAAGTGTGAGTAAGTGTCTTTTGGACTGAAAACAACAGTGTTAGACCTTTATACTTTTAAATGAAAATGAATTGGAAATTTACTGCTGGAACCAAGATGGGCTTTGACTATTGAACTCCATTTTAGTTACTCATTCAAGTTGAGTAGGGTGAAACAAATATCCAATGAACAACTGTTTGGTGGTTAAACATTGTCTATTTGATACCAAAGATCAGAAGAGAATGACCTAACTTTCACACATATTAACTTTTTTACAATCAAGACAACCATAATTTACTCTTCTGCCTAAATGTTATTATACATAGGGCAAGTAAATATTTAGCTACCCACACACTCTACTAATTTTTCAACTTTTTTTGTCTAATGCTGAATTGAAATCCTGTCTGCAGCCTACCTGAAGCGGCGGTACGGTCTCTTGAGCACTGGTTCGGACAGCGACTCTCCCACAGCCCGCTCCGAGTGTGTGAGTCCAGCTTTGGGCTCTCTGGACCTGTGCCCCTTCAGCCAGGCCAAGAAACCCCGTGTAGTGCTGGGAGCTGAGGAGAAGGAGGCCCTGAGGAAAGCCTACCTCCTGGAGCCCTATCCCTCTCAAAACACCATCGAGATGCTAGCGGCACAACTCAACCTCAAAACCAATACGGTCATCAACTGGTTCCACAACTACAGGTCCTGTTCTGCAATGCAGTTATTTTAGTCTGGTGACATTGGGGGTTAAATTTATTTAAACTGAGTCAAATAAAGATGAACAAAAACATGGCTAAAATTGATGAACTGTAATAAGCAAAAATAAATGAAAGTAAAAAAAAAAAAACCTTATCTGTTTTTCCACTAAAAAAATAGATCTTTGGATATACAGTAATTTTCTAAAAATCTGAATTTGACTCAACAATAAATGAAACATGGCATGGCCCATTTAAGGTAGTTGAACATCACTGGTGTATTATTCATTGTCTTATTTTTAATTTCTCTGTGTTATTGTTCAGGTCCCGGATGCGGCGAGAGGTTCTAATGGAGGGTTTACAAGACAACGACACCGACCCTGACCACCTTAGTTACTCCCCTCACTCTGATGGAGAAGAGAGACGACCCCAGCATCCCTCTGCCCACTCGGGACGTCCTGCCAGCGCCATACCTTACGTCAAGCAAGAGGATCGGGACGAGGAGCGAAACCACTGCATCTCCACGGCTGTTCAGTTCCCACAAATAAAAACCGAACATGAGGATTCAGTCAGCATGAGATTAGCCAATCAAAGGCAAGAAGATGTCCCGTCAAAAACCACGCAGTGTAAATATGAAGGGGACGAATCCGGCAAATCTCCCATCGATCCAGTTAGCTTCAAGGCATCATCTGAACCGTCCCGTAGCAGCCTGGAAGTGTCGCTCAACTCCCCCTCCGCAGCCTCCTCTCCAGGCCTCATGATGTCCGTATCCCCTGTCCCCTCTTCTTCGGCGCCAATCTCACCATCTATACCCAACCCGCCTTCGACAAGCATGGACGCCAACCCTCCTTTTCAGAGCCCCAAACTGAACCGAAGCAGTCAGAGACGCAATGAAAAAATGGCTAACCTCAATAACATCATCCACAGGTTAGAGAGAGCTGCCAACCGGGAAGAAACGCTAGAGTGGGAGTTTTGATTTTTTTCATTTCAATTGTATCTCAAATCTTATCTTCAAATACACGCTTCCAGATGTAACATCTGTCCTCCAAGACTAAAAATACGTAGTGAAGGTGATTTAGAGCTAGACACAGCTACAATTACCTTACAAGAACATTATGAATTGACAAAATGTTTCTAATGTGTTTTGTTTTGTTTTTTAAAAAATTTTGCTTTCTTTCTTTCAAATATTTGTGGCGGCACTAGCTGTCGTATTTGGACTTGACCTGAAGACTTTTGCAGCTATGGTGTCATGAAATGTACACTGAAGTTCTGTAGATTGCCACTGGGTGAGATTAAAAAAGACCCCTTCGTCTTAAGCCATTAAAAGCACTATATAAAACTATTTGAAAAGAGACATTGACCAAATTTGCTACTTTTTGAATAGTAATTTTTCAGATTTTGTCTGTAAGACTGGACAGTTTAAGTCAAGTAACATGACATCCTATTACTGACTGAGGGATAGTCCTTTAAGACTCTAAATATCCAACTTCTTGTATGTAAATTAGTTTCTTGGTGATATGTTCTGAACTATTTGTATCTCACACGTATAAAATGTGGTTGTACATGTTGTAGAGTTTGTCTGCAATAGCCTTCTCTGAAAAAACTGATGTAGCATGGTACTCACCTGAACCTTTTATCCTCCTGTAGTTAGTCTCATGTGATACTATTTGAGCGAAAAAAGATGAACAAAAATCCTGCAAAAAAAATCCAGAAAAGAAGAAACCGAAGTGTGGAAAATATTTGTGTTTCTTTCCCCTCCTTCCTGGTGCTGTCGCTGTACTAATGCAGGAGCACAGTTTACATCTTACTTTAGACTTACCTCTCGGACCCTCTCTGAAGGCCAAGACACTCACCACTGGTTTACCTCAGATTCTGTTGACGCACCTCATGCAAACTAGTCATTATTACATTATTATTATGCATAAACACAACCCATATAATAAGCAAGTGGGGGAAGAATGCTCAGATCACTGAAACAAATAGTACCAACATAGTACAGACCTCTGCCAAGGCATTCACTTTATGTATCAAGCAATTGTAAGTTATATTATCCAGACTTGACTTGAATCAAAGATCTTCTAGTTCAGGGGTAAACACTATTACACACTTAAAATTAACATTGAATATAATAAAAATGAACTCTATAAAGTAATTTTCCAATTTCTTTTTTGAAAGATAAAATGTGATTTGTGGAAATGGTTAAAAATGGCTGTAAGCACATTTTATCTATAAAATTATGATTTAAATTGTACTAGACAAAGTAACTCAGTTCTGCAGGTTGGCCCAGGGAAGTTCAGTACAGCCCTCATTTGCATAATAACACAATATACACTATCTACAATGACACAGAAGTTTGCAGGTAACCCATATTATCTTTGACCACTTGTGTATTGTGTCTGTAGAAGTTTCTTTGTCATGCTTGCAAAGTTGTTCTTTATGTATTTTGCCTCGATTTTATACTCAGTTACCTAGATATTCAATACCTCGTGTATGAACTACTTACAGCACTTAGACTTTGATAATTGTGAGGAGAAATCTCAAATATCAACATTAACCTAACTTAGTGTCCACAAGTCTTTGCCTTTACTGTTATTGTTGAAGTCAGTAGTAACACTTGCACATGTCTACATAGTTCCGAAGACTTGGATTGTATTATGTAGAGCTATATATTACACAATTACTAAAATAATAATAGTAATATCTTACAGTCTTGGAACAAATTGTGCTGACTATATTGAAATAGAGTGTACAGATTTAATAAAACCAAACCCATTGAAGCCAGTTCTGGTCTGGCAGGCTCGCCCACATTTTAGACCTTCTCTCAGGGTAGTCTTGCTTTTTAAAGCTTTACTGAAACAGTCTGCTCTCCTCATTGGTGGTGACTATGACAAACAACATGGTGTATAAATGATATGTTAAAGGAACTGTCAAAGTTGTGCGTATGTTTGAGGCACAACTCGACTGTTTTGTCATTGATTAAAGATGTGTCAAAGTCCAGTGTTGGTCGAACCAGGTTGAGGCTGATGGGTTTAGATCCATAGACTTTGCTCTCTAAAATACTCATTATGTTTTTCTTGGAGCCACTGCAGCTTTCTCTGGTTTTTGTACAACCATCTTTGTGCATAATTTACTGTATGGTTATAGAAGTGGCATTTCTTTTGTGGAGACCTCATCGTCTTATACTCAGTACATGGACATTTGACTGAAGAAGAAATGTATTTATTCTGACAACATTATCTCATGTAAAGTCACCTCATTGTTTTGCATGCAACGCCCTCAGAAGGAAACGTGTGTTTTGTGTTGTTCTTGCACAGAGACATTAATCAGCACTTAAGTCTTCACATCTGCATGGTGCAGCTGCTCCATTTGGCTCTTACTATCTCTAGAAACTTAACAGTTTAGACCTGATCCAATAAGTCATGAATATTTAAAGTACTGTTTTTGTGCCATATCAGACGTCTCTGCATTGTCCTTCTGGACTAATGCTTTGTGGTGCAGTGTGATTATTGTGTTGGGCTTTGTTTCAAAGCAAAGCTTTTTCTAAAAGGAGCCCACACAAAAATGCATTTATTTTTTAATTGACATGAGTCACTAAATTAAGGTAATTGGCCTAAACTAAGTTGACTGAATGAATAAGTGTAAAACCTGACAGATGTTTAGATGTGTAAAGTCAGCTGTGAGCCAATAAACTGTATCTTTGGGCTGAAGAAGTGTTTGGGGCCATTAAACATGAAACTATGGACAGCAGTTTGGAAAAGAATTTGCATATGTAAGCCATCATTCAATACATAATTGTTTAAGACTCTGTTGTGCGGTGTTTTCTTTCATCACTTTTACAAAACAATTTCTGCCTCAACACACATAATAAGCGATTTCCTCACCTCCATTACTGCTATATAAATGAAGACAGGCCTACATAGGCTATATATGGTTCTGGTTCTTACTACTGAACAAGACGCTGCGCATTAAAGTAAACTCAATAACGTGTATTACTGCGTCATTAATATATCCTTAGCCAAATGCGGCTCTCATTTGTAAATAGTTTGTATTGTTGTTTGTACGCTTATGAACAGAAAAAACACCGAAATACGCTTTATAGGATCACAAGCCCGTTTGTTTACAGTGTACATGGCGTATAGTGTCTGCGTAATCCCGCAATCGTCCAGGTCTGATCCATAGCAAAATCCGAAGTTAAATCTGCCAATTGGACAAAACGTTGCAGGAGTGAAGACGTTTCGCTGCTCATCCAAGACCAGAACTGAAGAAGCGGCTTGGATGAGCAGCGAAATGTCTTCACTCCTACAACGATTTGTCCAGTTCACAGATTTAATTTCGGCTTTGGCCATGGCGTGTAGTGTTTACATGCCTGTACCACGTGGTGTCTCGCCCTTCCCCGCCCACAGTGCTACTCTAAAGGCTGGTTTATAGTTCAGAGTCCGTCCTGATCTCAGTGCAGGTGCGTCGTGGGAATCTAGACCATTTAATTTGGATTTTTTATTATTATTATTATTATTATTATTATTATTATTATTATTATTATTATTATTATTATTATTATTATTATTATTATTATTATTATTGTTATTATTATATTTTTATTTTATTTTTTACTGTTACAATAAACAATCATATCAGGCTCATATGCAGACGTTACTTTGCCATTTTAGCCTTTCCGAGCTGTTTTAATCAATTGTTCGTATGATCTTTGTGAATCCACCAATCACAGCCCTTCAGTTCAGGAAAGTTCAGCGGAAATTCAGCGCGTAGCAATGTTTTGGCTGAGGGTGCACGTACACAGCACGTACACGACACAGCAAGCACCGCAAGCTTTTTGATTGGCTTTCATGTGCGTCGGGGAGCTGTTCTGCACATCTGCGTAGATTTGACGCTGGACCATAAACCAGCCTTTAACCAACCTTTACGCGATTGCGTCACACATCACGTTGCCGTCACGTCGGTGTCGGGCTGGAGATTCGCGGTGATGGCGACGGGTCGGTGTTGCAAAGGGACGCAGTGAAGCTGGATATGACTTATCTTTATTTGATCGACGTTTGTTTGCTGCTCAATAGCTGCACAGGTTGTGGATGAATCAGCGACTGGGGGCTTTCGTCGCGTCTTTTCCGGGTGAGTGTTTTACCGGTGGAGTCCTCTGCTCGGTGTGTTTTGACAGAGGCCTCGGGTTTGGGGTCCGCCCTCCATCTTCATAACAACAAAAACAGAAGCAGCCGAGAGCTACGCTAGCACCACTCGCAAGTGTTAGCATGTGTGGTCCATCTGAGCCCTCGTCTCTAAGATAATAACCTTATATCCCACTTTTATTCATTAAACTTATTGTTGTTTCCGGCTGTATTGCAACGTAGCATCATTCAGCACTTGTAATGTCCAAGCTTAAAACATCCACTATGAAAAAGATGCTAGCGGGTTAGCATTATGGGATTCTGAACTGGCTGCAAAAATGGACTCTCCAAGATGAGTATTAAATTGAGCTTTCTACTCTTCTTTCGTTCTCCATCGTAAATAATCCCGAAAGTTTATAATTTTCTAGTTATATTTTCTTTTATATCGTGCATTACTGTTGTTTTAAGATAATGTATGGATCAGGTCATGCACCAATAATATAATTGTATATTATATGCTGAAATGGAATAGATTCAATTTCAAATATTCTGTTTATCTACTGCAAACTACTCAAGCGTGGCAGCGTCTGTCAGTGAAAGCACGTAGCCAGTGTAGGCCATGTACAGTACAGACTGTGAGGCCCTGTCAAACATCTCTCAATATTTAGATAAACTTAACCTGACTCAAGTCAGGTCGAATTGATCATCGTTGAAATTTAAATAATAAAAATCTTCTGTGTTATAATTACACATATTCACACACCCTGTTTTTAGACAACATGAATGACAGCTGCCTTATCTCACCTCTATACAGTTTGTTTACGTTCTGCAGCTCCAGCTTTTCAGCTGTAACCTGAATCACTCTGTGGTGTAGCTGTCCTGGTGTATCAAAAGTATATGCTAGGCTGTTTGTTGGAGTCTGTGATGTTGGTATCCTGTCACGGGACAAGAGTAACGTTAAGGCTCTAAGGGGCTTAGCTCTCTCTCTCTGAGCTGGAGCCCAGGGTCAGAGTGTTGTGGTAAACACTGCTCTGTGCGCTGTAGATAGACTTTATCAGGTGGAGGCAGCCGTCACTGTGCCTGCTCCGTCTGCGCTCAAAGTCAAAGTAATGCGCTCCACGCCTCTTCTGACCTGTTGTCACCTGTGTAGGCATTTGCACCAGGGTTGGACTTAGATTGGGGACTGGTGTGATTTTAGTACCAAGTTTTATATTGGTGATAAAAAAATTCACATTCGTATGTTTTCAGTTTTACCTTCACTGAAGATACGGTAGTTACATGGTAGAAATAAGCAGTAGGTAGGTTTGTAAGAAGCTAACAGCACTGTTGATATTTATTTATTTATTTATTTTTTAATATACAGCAGTTTTTAGCACGTCATTATTAGCATGCATTATTTATTAAATACATTAGATTGAAATGTCAATACGATCACATTATGAAAATGTTCAACATAGTTTGACAGGTGACTGCTTATTGTGCAGGTGACTGCTTATTGTGCAACTGCAATATGTAGTGGACTTGGTCTTGACTTGTGTCTGTGTTAGTGGAGTGTTGACCTCTGACCGTGAGCTTCTCAAATATCCAGTCTGTCACAGTGAGATAATGTTGCTGGGAACACCCCGACGTGTATATTTAATGGAATATACACGCAATAACACATGTAATTTAATGTAAAAATCAAGTGGTATTTAGTGTGATTCAGAAAAGACATCCTTACTGTCCTGTGCAACAGTTAGGACAGGCAGGTATAAGGGCCCACCCTGATCTTGTGTGATCTTGTGGTCCTACTCCACTGATGGATCAGGTTTCGGAGGGTGACCTGTGGGCCTATTATTGGGCTGGAGTGCTGCTGTGGTTTGTTTGAGAAAGGAGTCTTTTAAGGCCAACGTTTAGCCTAGGGCCAAGAGCTCAGTGCATTTCCTCCTCACCTGATGCGGATATATTTCAATCCAGTCTCTGCATAAAACTATTTTATTGGATGTATTATTATCTTTGAATGCTTTTTGTTTAATTAGTTATTCATGACAACTGTCTGTTTTATCTAATGAAATTGAACAGAGATGAGGTCACAAATTTTACACCACATTCAAAGTACACTAATGGTTAAAATATAGTAATGACACTCTGATTTTATTAAAGCTTCTTTGAGTTATTTAACTGGGTTTGTTCAACTTGTCCCTACAGAACCACCATAGCTGTGAACTTTAAAATGTTTATTAGCATTCCTTATACATGTATATATTACCTTCTTCAACTACCATGATTTAGGTTTTAATAATAAGATGCTGTTCAAGGTTTACATTCTGAATGTGTCCAGAAGAACTGACAAAAGACTGAAATATGAAATGAAATGTGATTCTTATATTAGTTTGTCATAACATGTTTGTATATATCTAAATTACAGTTTAGCAGTTTTTATGCAGAATAAGACAGAATATTTTGTTGTTTGTCGATTAAATTATGGTACATTAATAACTACAGCCTTTGTACTTTGATAACTGTGTCCATTCTGTAGCCTATTCCCTACACTTTAATATTAGCTTCAAAGCACCATCAGTCACTTATTCATTTCATTGCTGTTTGACTACCCATTCCATTTCTTGGTTAGACCAGTTTGTTGGCTGTACCTCTCTTTGAGTTTGTGACCTATATGAGCTCCCATGAAAACCACGGTTACCAGCAGAACAAAATTTGCCCATGAATGAAAAGCCCCTGTGTCACTCTGAAGAGACTGGCTGTTAAAAAATGTACTCTCACTTTCTTGTTTGTGAGTAAATAACATTTTGTCATTATTTATATGTGGGTTTGATTTTTGCAGATTTCCATGTCTGACTGACGGCTGCACCGAACACAATAGGACTCTAGCTTCCTCACTAAGCATCTACGGTGAGATTTTCAGTTTGTGCTGGTCAGTCATTACATACTTTCGTGAATACCAAAAAAGTACTGTAGTTCTGAGTAGTATTATTTTTATCCATGTAGAATGCTCTGAATGTACAATAAAATGGGCAACAAACACAATTGCTAGCGATGCACCAATCAAGCTTTTTCAGCTTTGATACCGATATTTATATTTTGGCTTTAAGCATCTGTTGATACCCAATATTAACCATTGCCAGTGTATGAACCGAGAATGGCTTTTTTAATATAGTAAAAAATTGTTCAAATTGTAGTATGTTGTTGTTATTTATTTTGCAGGTAACTACTGAACCATTTTGTATGAATAAAAGCCAGTAAATAACCTTATTACATAAAATTAAAGGCCTGTATTGATGCATCCCTAAAATTAACATGTGGTCTACTAATTCTGATATAGCTCAATACTTTTCCAAAACTAATTTCAGCTTTTTCGCAGTGTCTACTTGTTTAAATGAGTATCTATTTTCAATGCTTTTTTTTTTTTAGTATCGATTTAATATCTGGGTACTGATTCATCTGACAACTCTACAACAAACAACAAATGAAAAACTGTGTCTTCAAATTAGGTTTCTGTTTGAACAGCCAAAATAAGGAAATGGTACAAGGCTTCCTCACCACTTCCTGTTTAGAGCCACACATAACTTCAGATGCCTCGTCATTGTCATTTTGGTCAACCACAGTTCACACAGTGATCGAGCAGAGAAGCCTCAGCATTTCCCAGTTAGTTAGCCTTCAATCAGTTGAAGGATGTCTGCATTTAACGACCCATTCAGTATTAATCTATAATAAATAATAAAAGTTTATTACCAAACCTAAAAATACAACAACAAAAGTTCCTCTAAAGTATATGGGGCCCCATTTATCAAGTGTTTGCTCATGTGCTGAACGGCGAAACACTACCTGATGCAATTTTTCACAGACACTAAAGAAAATGCAGGGCAATTTTGCTCCTATGAGTGAATGAATATGAAAAATGGGACATTTTCACCAACATGTGCAAAATCTGAGGAAGTCTGGCAGAAGAAGTTTAGTGGGTGCTGCCAGATAGCAAAAACTGCGTGATAATATAGCATTTTGGAGAGACAGGTTCAAACTTTTTGCACAGAATAACTGCTGCAGTCTGTGCACCAATACGGCATTTGATTTTGATATTATGCTAAAGATGATAACATTTTGTTTTCAAAGCAGTAGTAATAGAATGTATACTCTTTACTTGTGACCCTGATCCCACAAGTTTTCCACTGACCCAGAGACAGTTTTTTGGCAGAAATAATATGCACAACACACCCAGAAATTGTAAACTGTTTTTCATTTTATACTTGCAGATTAGCACATGAGACCCATAATTTTAATCAGTTGTGTGGTTTCTTTTATCAAAGCATATTTTGTGTTCTCTAAAATGACTTGTCTTTGGTTCCAATCAGAACAAATTCATTTACCTATTCCCGTGCTAGGTATAGTCTATGGTAGGGGTGTTCATTACGTCGATCGCGATCTACCAGTCGATCGCGAAGGCATTTTGGGTAGATCACGTCCCGTCATCCATCCAGTCACATGACTAATGTACAGGACAACCAGTCAGATTACACCTGACCCTAGGTCACATCATGGGCGCTGCACATGCATAAACAAGCACGAGTTAACTTAACCCTATAGCGTCGGATCCTATCGTCGCCGATAGAGCGCGGTTGCAGACTTTCCAGCAGTGTAACTCCGTGCCCAGTCGTGCTCTTATGTAAATTCAAACGGCGTCTCAAAGCGGAGACATGGGGCTATCTAAATATTTTACCGTCATTACGGTAATCTGCCTCTGTTGTCCCTCGAAGGTGACGAATGAGAGTGCGGGCGCTGCAGGGATTTTCCCAGTCATTTATTCGATGCGTAAAAGAAAAATACGGGTGGATGTGTAAAATAGAAGTAGTTGTGTGAAAAAATGCAGTAAATTCTGATACTTCGTTTAACATGATTTTTATGGCTATAAAAAAAGACAAAACCGTAATCAACATGATTAGCTCTGTTATCGCTTTCAAATGAAAAATGCAGTTTTACTCCTGGCTGGCTGTCAGAAGCTGCTGCCCGAACTATGCATCCCTCACTGATTCCATTCAGTGCAAGTCATCAGAGCAGTAATCATCATTCAAGTCATTATGAACATGTAGGAAGTTCAGTTGTGTAGTATTATCTCATGACGTTGTTCACGGTACATCAAAATGCACTGTACATGTAAGAATTCATAATACATTTACAAATAAATATATGTTTAAAATGTTTGTATTAGGTGGTAGATCTTTCAGACACAATCATTTTAAAAGTAGCTCACATACTGAAAAAGTCTGAGCACCCCTGGTCTATGGTCTATACACACTGATTAAAAAAACATTTGAAAATAATAAATTGTACAGTATTTTTACACGGGCAGATAAAGGAAGAAGCAAGTATTCCCATATCCAAGAAATATTGAACCTGTGTCATTATTTGAGACAAGATGAAACTATATTTACCCTTCCATATTTGAATCATTTAGATACCTATAGAATGTTGTGATATATTTTAAACCCCATCAGTAAACATGTCCATTCTTTCTCATATTGTCCACAGACTGGTGCAGGCCGGTGTTCCTCTCCGGGTGACCCATTCTCCCTCACAGGGCCATGGTAAAACCTCCATGTTTTCCTCTGTGTGTTTGCTGTCTCACTTGTCATCTGTTGATCGGAAACTCTCCATTGATTTCCTGTTGTAATCAAGGCTGTTGAGCAGGAAGCAAATGACCCAGTGGTGTCAAAGGTCAATGCTCTATTGGTTCAAACTTTGTCCCGATGCAACGCTCTGCAAATCAATGTGTGATCGAGACGTTCAATGGGACGTTCAATGGGTCTGGCCCCAAATGTCTGTGGACAGTGGACACAGACAACAGGTTACGCTGAGGCAGACATTCACTGCCGCTGTCTGGTGGTAGAGCTTTCACCGTTCTAAATGATACTAGATGCACTTCATGCTGGCTAAAGTTAAAAAAAAGAACTGAAATAATATTTTCACAATTACTGCAGTAATGCCTTTTGCAATATAGGGATATATTGTTAGAATTACTACTACTCAAATTCTGTTTCTTACCTTTTAGCAATAGCAATACAAACAAAAAACAATTATTTTACCTTTTCTCTTAGCAAAATAATTATGAGTTCAGAAAAGTTTGAATTTTCTGGCGTAGAATCACTTGCTATAGTTAGCCACATGGGACGTATGATGATGCTTTGGGAGAGAACTAGACTAGACTGAACTCTTAACATGTACTTCAACTAAAGCTATGCTATAGACCAGTGGTTCTTAACCTGGGTTCGATTGAACCCTAGGGATTCGGTGAGTCAATCCCAGGGGTTCGGCGGAGGTCAAGACACGCACCAGACTCGTATGATTCGTGGACTGCGAGCGTCTCCAGATGCTGGCCGTGTCCCAATTCGACAAATGCACCCTTTGCTGTGCCTATCGAACACTGGTCCCTCCAAGCTGCGCACATGCGCAATTGCGCACTGCTGACACGGTCTCCGCGCACAGAAAATGTGGCCGACGTGGAGTGAGTACTCGCTAGTGATTCTAAGTCCTGTTTAACCCCTTAACGTTCCGACGGCCCACCCTCAGGCAAAGTTCCGTGCGTAAAATTACGTGCGCGTAATTGCATAATTTTACGCACTGTTTTGCAGCAGTTTTGCATTTTAAACATGAGACGAAACGGACAAAACAAAGGAGGTACGTGACCGAGGACACTGTGGATGTTTGTACAAGTTAAACTAGAGGCATCTCGGACCCGTAGCGGTTTGTGGAACCGAGTGAAGATCTCATGGTGGACTGAGGAGCAGAGGACCTTATGTTTTGATGGATTGGATGAAGTTAGCGTGTAGCGGTAAGTGTGGTTTATTCTGCTATTGACTTAATTGTGGGTCAAATGTGTATTATGTGTAATCATTAGCATTAGCTAATGCCAATCTGCACCCCCCCTTCCCGAGCACCACCAATCATTCACTCACACACCACTTGGGTGAAGTGTCTTGCCTAAGGACACAATGACAGAAGTTGGTCCGAGCGGGACTCGATCCTCCAACCTCTGTCACAGAATGACTGTCACACTGTCACATGTACAGTATATTTTTAGTTTCCAGTGTGTGTTTGTTTACATTTTGAAGTGTGTGTTTGTTCACTGTTTGCAGTTTGTTGTTTGTAAATATATATTTATTTTGACCCATACCACTTGTTTTGAATATATTTTATATACATTTTATATTGTGTTTTGATATGATATATAAATGTACAGTAATAGAGCAGCTGGGTGTGCAGATACAGATTCCTCTCAGTGTGTATTGGTCATTGAATACTGTCACTAGTTTATGAGTTGTAAAAATCAAGCAAAAGCTTCACATGATGGCTTTTACTCATAATACAAGTCAGAGCTTTATCATAGAAATGTTAAGTGTGTTTTCAACATTGGAGTTTACAGTTGTCTTGGTTTGGTTGGAAGCTCATGTTTTGCCATAGTTAAAATGAAATATTTATACTTTCAATAGCATTAACATACTACACAGGTCATGAGCAAGATTTTTGTCATTTTCATTGTATAAATGGCTAAAGCACTTAATTAAAAGTCTTATAACAGAAATGTAAATGCGGTAATTTCATTCTTTTAATAAACCATTTAACTTGGATGGATGTGATGCAGCATGACCACAGTGCACACGTCTGATGTTGCTCACAGTGGTCCATGGGACCGCTCAGGGAGTTTGTGTGTTTGCTCAGACTCGTGAAAAATTAGAGGGAACATTGCTATCGAAGTACCCGCCCGACTTAAATGAGCCGTTCGAACGGCATAAAAACGAAGAAAAGGAACAGACTTTGCTATGAAAATGACAAGAGAGTGGCACTTACCAAGGTGAAGCCACGTGTTTCTGAACTGGTCTCTCAAAGGCAACAGCAGAAGTCACTGATTTGCAGTAAATATTAATTATTATTGTAGCCTGATGGAAATTAGGTGATGGGTGTGTGTTAAAATGTAAAAAATAATAAATAGCATAAATACAATAAGTTCATTATTGAAATACATAAGGTTAAAAATTTAAATTATTTCAGTGTGGTAGAATTAAAAAAGGTATGTATGTAATTTGTTGTGAGTTCATGCATTGTATTGGTTTTATTCTTTGAACACAGTGATGTTAATGCACGGTTCATTTTGTGCACCAGTAAAACATACATGTGTCTTGAATTTGAAAAAAATTATATTTTATTTTTCAATAAAGAAGGGTTCAGTGAATGTGAATATGAAACTGGTGGGGTTCAGTACCTCCAACAAGGTTAAGAACCACTGCTATAGACCCTTTAAAATGCTATGTCATCACAAGGTTCAAAATGAAGAAAGGAGATGAATTGAGGAAAAAGAAGAGTGTCTTAGTTACAAGAAATAAGAGGCAATTTTGAATTCCCAAGTTAGAGATTCAAAATTCTGTGATTTCTAGTAAAGTAGGTAATCTGTATGTCTGTAGATAAAATTTAAAACTATTGTGGTATCAACATTTCAGTAAGAATCTGTCAAGTAAAACCTGACGCATTTTCAATAAATGCAAAATCCTGACTATTAGAAGTGTCTATCATAACACTGGTCAACACTGAATTTATTGTCTTAAGATTTTTTAGCTGATTTAGGATAATTTTGATGTGCTGAATCCAAAAATCACATTGGTTTTGCTCAATCAGGTCAACGTTCTGAACTAAGCTACATATTTGTTTTTGGACGATTTTGTTTACATGTATGAGTATTTTCACGTCATATGATGCAAAATTCTGTTATATTTCTCGCTATAAACAAATTCTGAAGATTTTGCATGTGCCAACTTATGACTAATTGTTTTTTTTAATATTACAAGTGAATGAAATGGCTTCGACTAGAAGATCTTGCAAAAATAAGCCTGATATATTCTGCTACATCTGCGGTGAATACACCAATGTTCCTAACAGGAACAGGAACAAGTCACAAGTTTCATAAAGCGTGCTTACCATGCTTATTTTGGTATTAAACTTGGTGACCAAGATGAAGCTTGGGCGCCACACATGGCATGCAAGTCATGCACTGAGTATCTGCGTCAGTGGACTAAAGGCAAGAAGAGTTGTCTGAAGTTTGGAATTCCCATGGTTTGGAGGGAGCCGACATCAATAGCTACTTCTGGGCTATTGATATGACTGGGATCAACAGAAAGAACCGAAGCAGCCTCAAGTATCCTGACCGTAAATCAGCACGTCGTCCTGTAGCTCACTGTGATGACATTCCAGTACCTGTCTTTGTAGAAGTTCCTGACATCAGTGACAACGATTCCTCCAGTGTGGTTTTAATGATGATGCTCCACATCCTTTTTCTCAAAAGGAGCTAAATGTTCAGGTTTCCTGAGAATCTGGGATCCTTGAGTGATGAGCAGGGGGAGAGATTCCATCAGGACATAAAAGAGATGGAGAGACGCTGGGATGCAGTCATGATGGCTGATTACTGTTGGACTCTGAAGAGAGACATCCCTGCTGCTGAGCATTCAAGGGGTTCATAAAAACAGATGTTCATGTCCTGAATTTTGCACAATGATAACGTAACGTTCCAATTTACATGTACTTACCTTTATCAATTAACATAACGTAACATTTAATTAATACATTCTGTTAGAAAACTATTTTTTATCTCCTAAAACATTTTTTGGATGAGAAATATTAAAGAAAATCAACTGATAATGTCACAAAATTGTAATCAGTTTAGTCAGAAGATCGGATTTTTTTTTTTTCCTTCTTGATTTTTCATAATTTGTGAAACTTGTGTGGGTAATCTTAACTTTTCCATTGTAATTGTATCATGTTCCACATCGCGTTTGCCTCTATTTGAATCCATTCTGTAATTTAGAATATATTTGTTTATCTTAGAGTATCATATCAATATTTCATAAAATAAAATAAGGCTTAACTTAAGTGAAGATTCATCTCGGTTTAAACCGTCTTTTATCATTTCCTTCCCTGTAAATCCATCCTTCAAATGCGTTCTCTGTTCTCTGATATGAAACAGGCTGTTGTCTGCAGCAGCTGAACTCTCATATTTCCGCACCACTTTGCCCTTGAGTCAAAACCCAGGGCTCCAGTCTCCATGCCTCACATTCTTTACTATGAGACATCCTTTGGCTCTATATTGCATAAGGACAACCTCAAATATTTAACTGGCTTGTTGTGAATCTGCAGCCGATTGTAAGGGGAGTAAAACTATGTAAATGAAACCAAAATTAAATCAGAAACAACCCGCAGATACTACAACGGATATAGTCGAGCATGTTGTTTTATTTACTGTTGGCCCGTAGTTTAGGCAGTAATTGGAGTTGGCATGTACAATAATCATAAGTGCACCAATGGAAGACACTTTAAAAAGTAGTAGAAGTATCTAACAATAGTGCAACAAAATAAGAAGTAAGAAAGTAGCACCTTACCAGTCGTTTACGGCATGATTACTGCAAGGAAATGCTTTGTTGTTCCATTCATTCATTCATTCACCAGTAACTAGATGTTGATCCGCTAGCATTTTCTGTGAACTTGCTAATGAATTTTAAATCTGCTTATTTCCAAACGTTTGTAATAATACTACTTTCTTAAATCCCCACATAATAACTCATATATTTAACTTCTACTTTTGTGCTTAGCAGACCAGTAATCACTGAAGGCCTACACATTATACAACGTTGTATTGTATAATTACTATGTGTCAAATGGATAGATAAACAAACAGGATGTACAGGATGTCAGGACTCAAAAGAATAGCTCATATGTGTAAGATACATCACATGTTTGCTCATGCTGGCGCTATGGTCCGTATCTTCTGTGGTTAATGTTTGATTTACTTTTGTGAGGCATGTAGGAAACCACGGCATAGATATGATCATCGTTTCCTCCCTCACATGGAGGAGCTCACCAGTCTATAGCACCAGCTTTATCCCATATCTTTTACGCTACAAGGAATTAGTGAGACTTTGACTAAATAGATTACCAACCAGCAACATTTACCGTAAATTTCGGACTATAAGCCGCAACTTTTCCCCCACGCTTTGAACCCTGCGGCCTATACAGCAGTGCGGCTTATTTATAGAATTTTACTGGATAACGGCCCCTGGGGGGGCGCTCTCTAGCTGTAAACGTAAAAGTGAGACAGATGTGGGGAAAGATTCTGCTCTGAAGAATTCACTAGTTTTGATTTTGAACGATCATTTTGCGCATCATGAAATGGATATGATGCAGTTTTTAAGATAAAGAAGGAAATAGAGCAGGGGTCGGCCTTTAACACGCGAAGAGCCATTTGGACCCACTTTCCACGTAAAATAAAACACTGGGAGCCGCAAATACTTTTTGACATCTAAAATGAAGATAACACTGTGTATGATAATAATAATGTAATAATGTGCTTAGGCTCCATGTGCCAAAGCAGTTTTGAAGGTTTCATTGCCTCCTTTGCTTTTCCCGCATATTACGCAGAGCGGACTCTCGCGCGTGAGAGTCACCTGCAGCGACAAACCCAGATTTTCAGTAGACATTGTCTGTTAAATTTATCTTTCTTTTTCTTGGAGGTCGTAGTCTCCTCTTCTGGCTCCTCAGTTGTCCTTTTCCCCTTTGTTAAAAGCTCTCCAAAGACTTTTGTTTTGGCTCATTTTCACTCGTTTGTGGCTCTACTTTTGGGCGACATGTCTGATGTGTTATACGTGATACGTCATCGCGGAGACAAGAGCAGAGAATATACGTGCTACTACATCAAATAGATTTCTGTTCTGACGGGCGAAAGTTGCTCCTGACCTCTGTGCGCACAGCGTCTGAAAATCAGGGCTCTTTACGCAGGACTGTGAGCTGTGTCTGTGTCTGTGAGACGTGAGCGGTGTTTGTTTTAAACATTGTTCCGCGAGTGTGACGCTTATTTTGAAAAATAAGAAAATATAATTTTAAATTCTTGCACATTATGACCTCAAATGACTTGAACTGTCATATAAATCCTAAGGGACATCCTGTATGAAGGGATGTTTTAAAACCAACTAGGAGCCCTGTTATTATACTGTAATAATCATGGGCCTCTTTTCAAACTCCATTTTTTGACAGTGCTCTATATTCATAGTTTAGCATGATGTATAAGTTGGACATCTGGTTTTGTCGCTGTTTTCTGGAGCTCTCAAGTTCTCACCTATTGCATTCATTTGCACAACACAATCTCCTGGCTTGAATCGTGCTGTCATTTACTGTCATTCTACTGAACTCATAATTAGAAAGAGGTAGCATTTAAAGAAGAAGGTATTAAAATATAACATACATGATCATTATTTAACAGTAAAACTGCAACCAACCCCTTCATTATCACCGCATCAAGCCCATAGTTTTTGGGATAGGCCCCCATCTATGTCATTTAATAATACACCTACTATAGAGGAGGAATGAAATTGCATTAGCTTGTCATGACATTATCCATTTATCTGCCCTGTATCTGTTTTTCATAGTGGTAGTCTCTTAAGGTTAAGGTACACTAGGGAAATTTGGATCCCCATAGACTTAAAACAAGCTGAATAACACGACCATTTGTATTCAAATTATGTATACATACTTAATATATAACCTATTACATAGTTGCAAAACACATTTTTAGAGGAAATTTACAAAACAACTTTTTGTTTATAGTTGATTATATTATCTAATGCTATTGCCTTTTGTTGCTGTGAGGTCCCATATTGTGCAGTATTTATTTTCTGGTCTTGAGTTTGTTTTTCTGTGTGTGTGTATCTCTGCAGGAGGAGGAGGCCCAGCAGAGTCTGGAGTGTATCCAGGCCAATCAGATCTTTCCCAAAAAGTCACCCGTTCTGGAAGAGGAGAACATGCAGGTGAGACAGGACCATATAACCTGATTTATAACAGTTCAGCAGTGTAGACAGTAGTTTTTCCATGGACTTTGTAAGTCTATTAGAAATATTAGTGGAGGATATTAATGAAAATAAATATCTCGGTCATGGGACACTGTGGTTTAGGTTCATGTGCTGCTCAAAAAGAGAATAGGAAATTTCCAAACTTATGATTGACAAATGCAGAACCTTATTGTTATTAGGGATTGGAACCACCAACTTGCCAAAAATCCTGTTGGTAGGCTCATTAATTACTGATATATTAAACATAAACAAGGACTAAAACTCCACGTCAATCAGGATTCTATGGTGGAATTTGTCTTAAAATACCATGCTCAAAATGCTGTTCTGTCCTGGTCTGGTCACATGAACGCAGCCTATTCATTGGTTACAGCTTCCTGATATATGCAACATTTTGAGGAACTTTTCCAATTCATAAGATCTAATGTTTTGTTTGTTTGTCATTCTGAAACCTATGGATTGACTGTAAAGGAATCACAAATGTGCAGAAATATAGATTTTTTGAAAGCCACCTCATTACCTTTGTGAAAATTGAACTTTCAGCACTAGAATTAGAATTAGAATCAGAATTTATATTACCATGCATTACATCAGATTTTCTATAAACAGCTTACATCCTGATATCTGAGAATACCATATTTTCTCAGACTATACATGGCTCTGGAGTATAAGTCGCACCAGTGAAAAAAATGCATAATAATGAAGAAAAAAACATACAAGTTGTACTGGACTACAAATCGCATTTTTGGGGAAATTTATTTTACAAAATCCGAGACCAAGAACAGACATTTTATCTTTAAAGGCAAGTTATAATAACAATAAAATAGACAACAGGCTGAATAGCAGTACTGCACGCTAACATAACACATAAACAACAAACTGACTGATATGTTTATGTTAGATATAAACAGTTAATCAGATACGCTAACGTAACATATGCCGGCTTGTCCACAAACACCAGAGACACGAGAGTTCTTTTCACTTTACTATGATTGTACTTCTTCATCACAGTTTACACCGTAGAACTAGTAAACACATGAAATATAACATAAGCTCCGGCTCATATTACATATACACACAAAACTGCATTTTGAACGCATGGGAAATATACATACCACTTTGGGCTGTAAGTAAACAAACCAGTGAACTGAAAACTTTATATTTTACTTTTCAATTGTTTCTTAAATAGTGCTCTGTCGGGTAAGACTTTACATTAGCTAAAAAGGCTGAACCGGAAAACAGGAAGTAGTTTTCACGACCTTTAACTTGACTTATGATAAACTAAACATTTACAGTATTGTTCCAAATGAAAAATTATTACCTTTATGGTCTTATAAATAAGGGGAAATTAAATATGAAAATGTATAAAAGAAAACGAGTCAAGTACATTTTCTTACAGGTATAACAAACACAACAGCACCATCTAGTGGTCAAACAAGTGAACTGTAACATGTTTAATCAACCGTTACCTAACACATACACTACATGAAGCATAGACAGACATGGAGTGAGTGAAGTGTTGATTGAGACTGTCGTTTGAGGTGGGTTTGTTCAGGTCTTTTGAACCGATGATTATAATGTCTGTTTTGTCACTGTTCAGTGAGAGAAAGTTGTGTGTCATCCCAATTTTTATGTCAGTTAGGCAGAATGTGAGGGTGGACTGAGTTGAGTTTATGGATGAAGTGGAGACATAGAGCTGTATGTTGTCAGCATAGTAGTGAAAACGGAGGCCATAATGACAGATGATTTTGTGAAGTGGAAGAATGTAGCGGATGAATAGGAGAGGACCAAGCACTGAACCTTGGAGGACACCTTTTGACAGTGGCGCAGTGGAGAAGGAGCAGTTTTTGATGCTGATGTTGTCAGCTTCTTAGGTAGGACTGGAGCCAGGACAGAGTGAGCCAGAGATATTGAGGGAGGTCTTGAAGAGGGAGACGAGGATGGACTGACTGATGGTGTTGAATGCTGCTCTGAGGTTCAGGAGAATGAGGATAGAGAGGTGGCCGGAATCTGAGGAGATCATTTGTT